>NW_026635907.1:1800000-2014275 GCF_028554395.1 Pezoporus wallicus | reverse complement strand
TCAGGGTAGACATCACTTAGCAACAACTGAAAACATCGACTTCACCAACACTGTTCTCAGGCTGGAAGTCAAAACACAGCACTGCACCAGCTAGCACAAAGGAAAAAAAAAAACATGACTGCTACTGCTGAACCCAGGACAATGTGTTGTGTTATGGAATATCTCTTTGGCTAGCTTGGGTCAGGTGTCCTGTCTCTGCTTCCTCCCGGCTTCCCCTCCTCCCTGGCAGAGCATGAGCCTCACAAAGTCCTTGGTCAGGGTAAACATTACTTAGCAACAACTGAAAACATCAGTATTATCAGCACTGTTCCCAGGCTGAAAGTCAAAACACAGCGCTGCACTAGCTACCAAGAAGGAGAAAAATTGACTGCTACTGCTAAACCCAGGACAAATACAGAGAAGATTTAATAGATTCCCAGTAATAGAAGGGGTGTTGCATAGGGTTGAATCAGGCTTGCTCTTCTCAAGGCGTTACTGTAAATGGTGAAGACTATATAATACTCTTACACAAATTTTGCTTATCTCTGATAATTAACCACAGCCAAAAAAGGAATTAGCATATTTTGGTCTCTGTTGCTCGAGATTTAAAGCAATGGAAATCTGTCAGATTCTATGAATCAGAAGCATGCTGAGCATGTCTGTGCATTTTAAGTAGAGGAGTGCCACATTGGGTACTTCCAGTTTATTCTACTGCTGTGATAAGATCACTGTAAACAGTGTTTGCTGCATGTTATTAGGAAAAAGTTCTTCCTAGTGAGGGTGCTGAGGCGAAGGTTGCCCAGCGAAGCTGTGGCTACCCCATCCCTGGCAGTGTTCAAGGCCAGGTTGGATGGGGCTTGAAGCAACATTCTCTAGTAGAAGGTGTGCCTGCCCGTGGCAGGGGGTTGAAACTGGATGAGCTTTAAAGTCCCTTCCAACCCAAACCAGTCTGGGATTCTATATCTTATGCTTCAGAGGAAGGAGACTTCTCTGCAAACCATTTTACACCTCAAATCCAGCTTTCAGTGCTTGTTTTGCTGTACTGAGCCTATTTAAAGTTTTTTGGAAGAAAATAAAAATTATGTTAAAGTCCTGTACAGTTTTCGTTGAACAACCTTCCTGTTACCCCACCGATCCACACGAGTGAAATGTTTATTCGCATTTGGCAACATCTCACTATCAAGTTTGAAAAGAAAACCTGCTATGAATTGAAGTGAAAGCATCTCTTAGCTTTTCTCTCCTGTGCAACTTCAGTTCTCTGTTTTGAGAGATGTTTTCCAAACAAGCACATTCATTAGTTTTCTTGTATTGAGTTTGGAAGACTGAAACAGACCTTCTTCCTTATGATCCTTGGACATAATCTAAGCCCAGAGCTAGATGCTTGAAATATTTTTATTTGTAATCAGCACAGAATGATCTCCCCAGTTCTAATTGCTGCTGGAGTTCGTGGTATGTGGAATGGCCAGAGTCTCTCAACTTGATCAAAACCTCTCTACTGTGTTTGGATGGATTTATTTTTAATCTTCTTCTGGCTCTGTGCTGCTTAAAACTAATACCCTCTCACGTAATTTGGATTTAATCTGTGAATTAATTGCTGCAATATGTCATGGAAGCTAAAACTGATGACATTGTTAAAAAGAAAGATTCAAGCTGTTGGTGATGAGAGATTCTTCCTGTTGTTGATCGACATTGCATAGTTAAAATGATGTCAAAAAATGAATTCCAGCTCTCCTTGAAGCAGGTTTAGCTTTTGTTATTAATTACTAGCTTATTAACTGAATCATATAGGCTCACTGCACATTACGGTGTTTCTTGCACCTTAAAGCTCGTAGCAGCCAGTTCTGAAGAGAGGATACTAATTTACGAGCCTTCAATGATGATAATTCCTTTGCCACTGATACCTTCTATGGTATTGGGCTGTGAATAGATGTATGAATATTGATGACATATGTCCTGTAATACTTCTTTGTGTTTCTTTCATGTCACTTTCTTTCTAGACCCAAAGCACCTTGAAAATTTTGAAAAGTATCTCAAAACAATGAACTGTTCAGAAGAAATTTGTCTACTCACCACTTTTGCTCAGATGGCACAAACCAAACGTGCTGATGTTGATGAGCATTTTATCAAAATAATTGTTCTGGAGATATATGAGGTGAGTAACATTAGTAGTACATTCAGGAAAGGAATGAATGTGCTTTTTTTCTTTCTAACAGTGGAAGATGTGGAACATCCATGGTTTCTGTAGTCTGTTCTACCATATAACTAATAAAGTACTATTTCTCAGCTTTATAATCTAGTACTGAATTAAAATATCCTAGAGTGAGTGTTTTTCTGGGAGGAAAACCAGCTTCATTATAGACCAAGCTAGAACAAAACAAATGAACAGAAATATATTACTTTTGTTTTGTTTTTCTCATGCTAGTCTAACTTGCAGCTCTGAAATTCATTGTGTGGTGTTTTTTATGTGTGAGTAGTTGTTTGGGGTTTTTTGTCTTTTTATTTAGTATGTGCAGTGGTGGTGTTCCTGTGTTTAGTTTTGGCTCGGTATGAAATAGTAATTTCGTTATCTTCCAAAGTGATTCAGTTTTAATGTGGGCACTTACCAACCTTGTTCAGAATCACCAAGAACAATTTGGTTCTGTATTTTCCAAAAGGCATTTTATTGCACTGCCAAGGAAGGTCAGCCATAACCAGTAACTTCTTCATGCTCATTTTCTCAGGTCTCTTATGTTAGTCTTTCTACAAGAGAGACATTTTCAAAAGTTGGTCGAGAACTTCTGGGAGCAATTGCCAGCATCCATACGCAGATTGTTTCTGTACTCCTGGATCGGATTAGAGAGACCATTGAGACAGTTGGAATGGTAAGTGCTAATGTCTGTCATTTAAAACAGGCATACATTTAAAACCGGAGGATGTACCAGGCTGTGTTATAAGATATGGCTTAGTATGAATGAATCACTGAATCATTTAAGTTGGAAAAGAGCTTTAAGATCATTGAGGTCAACTGTTAACCCAGCACTGCCAAGTCCCTGACTAAACTATGGCCTTCAGTGCCACATCTACATGTCTTCTAAATACTTCCAGGGATACCAACCCCACCACTGCCCATTGGAACAGGGCAGCCTGTTCCAGTGCTTGACAACCCTTTTGGTGAAGAAATTTTTCCTAATATCCAACCTAAACTTCCCCTGGTGCAACTTGAGGCCATTTTCTATTGTCCAGTCACTTGTTACTTGGGAGAAGAATGGATTGTGTTAAAGACCTGTCATGTTTTCTTCCATCATATCACTATTTAAGATAAAAGGGCATAATGCTGATTATTTGTCCTGGTTTAAGCCCAGCTGTAACTCAGAACCATGCACTCTCTCTCTCACTCCCCCCCCAATTCCCCACCACCCCACTCCTGGAGGGATGGGAAGGAGAATCGAAAGAATTTATCTCCTGTGGGTTGAGATAAGAGCAGTCCAGTAACTAAGATATAACACAAATCACTGCTGCTACCACCACTAATAATAATGATACGGGAAATAACAAGGGAAGAGAATACAACTGCTCACTACCCGCCGACCGATACCCAGCCAGGCTGAGCAGTGTTCTGACCCTTCCGGGTAATTGCCCCCAGTTTATATAGTGGGCATGACGTGCTGTGGTATGGAATACCTCTTTGGTTAGTTTGGGTTAGGTGTCCTGTCTCTGCTTCCTCCCGGCTTTGCCTCCTCCCTGGCAGACCATGACACTCACAAAGTCCTTGGTCAGACTAAACATTAACTATGCAGCAACGAAAAACGTTATCAGCACTGTTCCCAGGCTGAAAGTCAAAACCACAGCACTGTACCAGCTACTGAGAAGGAGAAAAAATGACTGCTAATGCTGAACCCAGGACATTATTGTTCCGTACTGAGTTCTGATTAGCCTTTGTTTTCTGTCCTCGAAGGTTTCTTTATACCTGTTTAAAGAACTGCCGCTGTACCTGTGGAAGCCTTCTTCATCCGAGATAGCCGTGATTCGTGACTGGTTATTAAATTACAGTCTAACGACTGTGGAGAATAAACTAGCCTGCATCATCTTGGAAGGGCTAAACTGGGGATTCCGTGAGCAAGTATGTATTAAAAACAGGAGGCCTGAACCTGGTCAGTTTTTCAGAGCAAAAGTTTTACTTGAGCTGGGACTATAAATGAATTTGACAGTTAATTGCATGCTTTTATGTGATAGCTGTACATTTGATGGCATAGGATGGGAACTTCACAAAAATTCTGCAGCGTTCCAGCTGAGGATTTGCTTGTGTTGCTTCCCTGTAGTGCTGCATCTGAGATGAAAAGAGATACTTAAGCAAGAGTCCTCTTTCTAAGCAAGAGGAAACAGCTAACAGGGCACTATTTCTGAATCACTTGATTACGATATCTGCGGCTGCAGAAACAGAGGAATCCTCAAAGAAGTGTATATGAGACTGGTATGACTGTAGTTTGCAGGCTGGTATCCAGGTGTGTTTTCACAATGCCAGAAAGCTAAGGATGGACCTTAGAGATTTCAAAGCACTGAGCATTATTTTAAATGATTGGTAAATATTCTGTGGAATACTCCAGAAGCTCCATCAGTTCAAGATCCAGTCAAGGGTGAATGTTTTTTCAAGTGTCTGTAGCTTTTGATTTGGGGAAAAATAATTCTTCAATGAGGCAACTGATAAGAATTACCATGTTTCTATTAAAAAAAAAAAAAAAAAGGTATGTTCCAAAGTTTTGTGATGCAATTCTGATTTTAGCAGGATGCTCTTCATCTGGATCCAGCTCTCCATTCTGAGGTTGCATTGATGGTCCTGGAAGCATATCAGAAATATCTCTCCCAGAAACCATATGCTGGACTGCTTTCTGAAAGCATAAAACAGGTATTCCTCCTTGAGGATTACAGGGAATGGCTTACTGATAATGATAGGAACATTGCAGGCCAAGACATTCTTTTCTTTTTTTTTTTCTGTTTAAAAGCTATGCTATCTTGATACTAGGACACCATATTATACCAACTCTCAGTATTTTCTGTACCCATACAGCTGTTCCAAAATACTGTTAGGTTGACATAGAACATCTGTATGAGAAATACATGTTTTAAGTTTGACCCCCTCGTAGATTTGCATTATTATCCAGCTTTAGTGGGATAGTTGCCAGATGTTCTTCCAAAGCATCCTTTATTCATATGGAGTTGGACAGTGCTTGCTGAATGAAAGACTACTTATTATTACTGGTGAACATAAGAGACATCCTTCCTGTGCTTCAGGTTCTTAGTCCTACCTCATTTGAAGGCTCAAGTGTTAATCTCTTTAGGAGTTTTTCAGCAGTGATCCATGCTGTGTTACCTGCACACTCTACAAACGTATATTACATTGATTTTACAACACATTGGTGACTGAGGAAGGTATGGCTTCAAGTTACAAAAGGGGAATGGAAGGATAAAGTTATCAAGGTTAAAAATCCGTTTTTGGGTATTCAGTCCAAGATGTTTCTATTTATTTATTCAGAGCTTTTAGCATTGTCCTGTGCTTCACCTTCTTAGCATTTCTTGTACAGTGCTTTCTCCTTCCCTCCTCCCCTGGGCTCATTTCCCCAGTCTTTTCTTCCCACACTCTTAATGTTCCTTGCTTCTCTGCTCTTTTCTAACTTGCTTCTCTGCACTACTTAAACAAACCATGTAGCTGGTTTGTTGTCTTGCGCTAGCTAGATTAGTTCTCTTTTTAAGCCTATTTCAGCCTTGGTTGCCACTTGTATTATTAGTGAATCTGTCCTGAGTTGCATGAGCTTGTAACTGGAACTTGAGGGAAAGTAATGTTTAGGTTCTTGTACTTCCACTCAGAGAGAGTGAAATATCTGCATTGACTCCCAGCTCTGCAGTTTACACTGGTCATGTACAGTATATTTTTTCCCCAGAGATTTATAATTTCTTCTGGTCTAGAGAGGGTCATTATGAAAGTGGACAGACAAATATGACAGGGACTGCCTGTCCTCTTCAGTGACTACTTTCTGAGGAATGGCTGCCAGGTTTTATTCTTTTTGTTGACAGATGGTATTTTTTGTGTATATATGTATTTTGATTTCCTTTTGCTAGCAGTCTGAAATATTACTGAAGGTTGTGTGTGGCTTTTCTTAAGTAGGAAAGATAAATTTTAATCCGAGTATGTAGTTTGAAAAAGTTTAGGAAAACAGTATTAAGTTGATCAGTTGGGTTTACTAGAAGGGATGGAGTGGGAAAAGGCTGCGGGGGGGTGGAAATCAAAACCATAGAAAGAGAGACTTTGGATAATCCTGGCTGGTTGTGCTATATGATATGTCTGATAAATAACTACTGTTGCACTGGTCTCATGTCAGTGTTGTGATAGAAGAGGAGACTTATCCACACTGTCCCAAGTCCTAGACTTGCCATATGTGCTGTAGTATGGCTGTGCTTCCTCTCACTCCTGTTCCCACTGCTTTTTTTCCAGGTGTCCTACTTAGCCAGCATTGTTCGATACGGAGAAACACCAGAGGCTTTCTTTAATCAGTGGGCATGGGGCTTGATTTTGAGGTTAAAGCTTCACAGAAATGACCGTGGCATGCAGCATGGCTGGCCTGCAGTCCCTGTGCCTGACAGTGTGCTGGACATGACGGAGTCGGTCACACTTCACCCCCTCCTGAAAGCTGTCAAAGCCAACATCCCTATTGGCTGTTACCTGGCGCTGGCAATGACCACGCTGGGTCACAGGTAAGTGTGCTGGTTTGTGTTTACCTTGGGTGGATGGCCCCAGTGACTGGCCAACCCAGCTAATGATGTACTGAGGGCTGTTAACATCTTACACACATTTAAAGAGTAGAAGACTTCTGCTGCAAGGGATTTAGCAGGTGTTCAGGGGCTGCAGTTTCAAACAATGAGGCATTTCCTTTAGCTTACCAATAGTATTTTTTGCCTTCAGCATGTTAGGGCCAAAATAGTCATTAGAAATAGTACTGAAACTAAGATGTCAGCATGATTGCTATGGGCAGGAATAATTTTTGACTATGCTTACTGAAAGGGTTGTTCTACAGGCAGTGTTTTTTAGCAGCAGAGCATTCAGAAAACAGTAAAGAGAAAAAAACCACTCATGCTGATGGTGATAGAGAGCTTTGTAACCTTGGTACTGAACATCCTAGCCCTGTGTTCCAACACAGTCTTTTCAAGTGCTTTCAGCTGGTTTCTAGGTAAGGCTTTTAGACATAATCAAATGTACTAGTTGATTAAGATACAGAACCATAGATAGGTTAATCTCTCCCAGGTCTATTTTCCCTGAATCTAGTATCTCTTACAGTACTGAAAATCTTCACTAACTTGTTTTCTGCATATAATATTGCTTTACTCTTTAACAAGAAATTATCTTGGCTTTCTTCTCCTTACCCAAGCTGTTGCTTGATGCTAAGTTTTTGCCATAGATAAATATGTGCTTCTTCAAAGCACTTGGAATAATTTGAGACTGAAAGGAAGGTATTTGGGTTTGAGAATGGAAATTTTTACATGAAAAACAAGGCACTTTTTTACTTCTGAGGTTTGTTTCCCTCCCACCCTCTTCCTCCAACACATCCTTATCCTATCTAAACAGTAACACAGATACTTGTCACATGCAAAAGTTCAAGGCCAGTTATGTTAATGAGCAGAAGAAACAAAGTGTTTTATTGTATGCTAGTGACTTAATACTCGATTTCCTCTTCCTCACCTTCGAGTAGACATAGGATTAATGTTTTGCATATTTTCCTAAAGTGCAACCTTTTTTAATCAGCACAACTCGATGCAGAGCATCAAATAAGCTGCTGCTAGTGAGTTTTCTGGACAGTGAGAGTAGGATTCATCTCAGTACCATCTAAGTAGCTACTGTAAGGAAACCCTCTGAGCTCCATCTAGAGGTAGTGAAAAAAGATGTCCAGAGCATCAACCACCCTGAGGAAATGTCAAAGCTACATCATATGAAACTCACTCTGCAGGCTCTTCCTTTGCCTAGAGAGTGAAGGTGGTTGGCAAGGTTAGACAAGAACAGAGAGCTTTAAACTGATTGAAACTTGGTGGGTGAACATGCCTAGCTCCAGTGATTTTTGGAAGACAGGACACAAACCCCCAGAAGGACAGGAAATACTTAAGCTGTCAGCAACTGAATGACCCCTACAGCTGAAAGAATACCTGTGGATTTAGCTGTTTAGGATTTCAGAGTTGAAATGTAAAGATACAAATGTCTTTATGTCTCAGTTCATGAAAAAAGAATCAACAACCTGTCTCCCTTTCTACTGATACGTTTTTTGGGTTTTTTGTTTGTTTTTTTTTTGTGTGTGTGTGTTTATTATTATTGTTTTATTGTGTTGTTTTGTTTTTGGTTTTTTTTTTTACAGCATTGAGAAGTTCTGTGCTGAAGGGATCCCTCTTTTGGGTGTACTTGTCCAGTGTAGACATCTGAGAACAGTAGTCCACGTGCTGGATAAAATTCTACCCTTGTTTTACTCTTGCCAGTATTACCTCCTGAAGAATGAACAGTGAGCATTATATATTCCGTATATGTTTATTGATTCAGAACAATGAAAGTTAGTCTTAACTGTTAAATTTATCAGACTTTGTTCTGGGTTTTGCATCCAGTGAAAATGTGAGGCAGATGATGGGAAAGTAAGTCTGGTTTCTTTGCAGAGTTATTTTTTGACACTGACTGTGGTTGAGGTAGTTGTAGAAGGGTTTCCTACTTGCAGAGTGTGTACAGCTGTCACTGATGCTGCTGCTGTGCCACAGAAGTGGTCTTCAGACAGCTGTATTTACCTGTAGCTGCTGTGTTTATATGCTGCACACCAAGAAAGCAGGCAAAATCATTTAACTAGTAATTTAATCTGCAGGATGACTGTGAATCAAAGGCATTGTATATGGTGTCACCAGTGCTGTTAAGCTGGTTTGCAATTTTCTAAAAACAGGTTTTCTGTAATATTATGCAGTACGAGAAATTTTAGAATTAATTTAATTTGGTGACATCCTTAGGTTTTTATCTTGTATCCAACTGTTCCTTCATCTGGATAGTGGAGTCCCTCAAGGTGTGACCCAGCAGGTTACCCATAAAGTAACACAGCACTTGACAGGAGTGAGCTATGGAGAAAATGTTAAGCTGCTCAGTAGTATGATGCAGGTAAGAAGGTTATTAAAAAATAAAAAGGGTGGGGGGAAGGGTGTTTTTTAAAACGAGGTAGCCTTTGCCTGAACTAGTGTTTAAAGTTAGGAAGGATAAAAATCTGGCAGTTTTGCAGCCATGGAATATGCGGCATCAAGCATTCTTGGGTGACATGGTTTACTGTGTGGTGTCCCTGCCCATGCCATTTGGGTTGGGACTAGGTATTTGAAGGTCCTTTCCAACCCAAACCATTCTGTGATTCTAAGCACAAATAGTTGGTTTTTGTTTCCTGAAATACTTCTCCTTAAACTTGACTGTCCCTGGCCATGCATGTGATATTGGACATAACAACAGTATGTATCTTCCATACTAATTGGAAAACACATTTTCACCAGTTTGAAGGTAAAAACTCCCTAAAAAGGGAATGTAGAAGGCAGCATTACTTTTTTGCTTGTGTCAGTCGAATGCAGAAGATTAATTAATAGTTAGAAGCAGAGCTTACTAACAGTAGTGTATGGATGTGGTATGGAAAAATGTTCTGTATTTGGAACAGTTATTCTCTTATCGTCTAAAGAGAATGTTCTTGCCCTCTATGAAGTATTTTTTGGTAAGAATAGGTACACTAATGTTTAGAGGGAAATAAGGACTAAAGGGAAAGAGTCCTAATTGGGGAAGTCATTTTGCAGAGACAGCAGACTACACTTAAGAAATAGGAGCTTTTTATGACTGCAGGTCACAGGGGTCCTGCTAATGACTGATTTGTAATGTGTCTGTTTTTGCTGATTGCGCAAGATGCTGAGTTCTCCAGGCTGCAAAATATGCAGAAATTTGGACATGGCAAATCTGTTTGTACATGGGCATAGAGAGCATTGTTGTAAATTATTTATTTTAAGGATAGGCCCACAGCCTTATGCAGATGACATGGTTCTCCAATAAACTGGGGGGAGATTGAGATGAGATCTTAGGCAGGAGTTCTTCTGTGTGAGGGTGGTGTGGTGCTGGCACAGGGTGCCTGGAGAAGCTGTGGCTGCCCTATCCCTGGCAGTGTTCAAGGCCAGGTTGGACACAGGGGCTTGGAGCAGCGTTCCCTAGTGGAAGGTGTGCCTGCATGGCAGGCGGTTGGAACTGGATGAACTTTTAAGGTCCTTTCCAACCCAAACTTTTCAGTGATTCTGTAAAATTCTTAAGCTTTAATTGAAGCTGCAGTCTCTTGAATGTTTTTTCCTTTTAATGTGGCAGACTCACATTTTTCTAAATGACCAGCCAAATGGAGCGGGACCAGCTGCAGTACTGGAGTTCTGGGTTCACATCCTCACCAGCCAACAGCTGTGGCACAGGGACAGGGCCACTCTCTTCTTGCTGGATGACTTATGTAAAGCTGCATTTCAGTACGGCCAAGAGGACTGTGTTCAAAAGCTGCTTTACCAACAACACAAGGTAAATGAATGTGGTGTATTGGTGTGGCTGTTGAGTAAATAGTCAATTCATGTGTTTTTCATTCTTTTTTTGATGTGAATATGTCTTCCTGATGTGCAGCAAGAACAGTCATGATGACGATTGGTAATGGGGCTATCTGATTTGTTTCTGTGTAGGTCAAGATTAATGAAATTTCTGATACTTTAACAATAATATCTTTTAAAACCCATTTTGAGCACAGGTTTCATTCATATGAATTATATCACAGTATTTTAGTTTGTGGTCTTTGCATTTCAAGTGTTTGATAGTGTGCTTAGAACGAAAATAGAGTTTCCTGTCTTGAAGAATCAGACACTGTCACTATGACAGAATTTTCTTTCTGGAACATGAGGCAGAAAGGAGCCTGGATGAAGATAGTGACATACCTTTGGCTTGTAAATCATCTGTTAGGCTGCTTACAAAAAAAAAAAACAAACCCAGCAAACCAAAAAAACCCAAGCAAATGTTTTCTTTTTCCATACAGAATGCTTTGGGCTATCATTGTGACAAAGGTCTGCTGTCTTCACTTGTCAGCTGGATTGTGGCTGGCAATGTGACACCTTCCTTTGTTGAAGGCAATGCCAATTCCTCTCAGGTAAGTGGTATGATGGTGTTGTATAAACAGCTCTGGGATAAAAAATTTACAGGTGTCTAGGCTTGGGAATTTTTTCTTTTTGTACATTTCCTTTTGTTCCTTCTTGCTTCTGTCCCAGTGTTTGAGTTCTCCTGTGGTAAAATCCTAATTTAGCCTAAAAGAATGGTGTGGGCTTATAACGCTAAAGGAAACATGGACATTTTGCACAGAATTTGTCAAATCTGTGTCCAATAATTTATATAATAGGATTTATTAGTGAAGATTGCTTTTAATCTTCAGTTGTTTTCTATATATTTATGAGAGAAAAATATGTAAAGCCTGTCTTTTCAATCAGTCTTTATCTGATAGGTTTTGAATACTAGTTGCTTTCTCTGTGCTTAAGGAAGCTCCTAATTGCAGTTCTCCAACTGGAGATGTGTAATGCAGGTTGGGGAGAAGAGATCTTATTTGACTGGGTTTGAGTATGCTGTGTCCTTGTTTCCTCCAGAACTCCCTGGATAATTCTGTCTGTTGTCTCTGGTTTCCCCCTTCTTTCCCAGGCTTGTACAAAATAACAGAGGGGAAATTTGAATGTAAATAAGGAGGGAACTGTTTGTTGATTTTCTTGTTGAGTTATGATACACTTTTGCAACTTTGTATGTGGAATCTAGCAAAGATACACTTTTGTTAAGAAAACAGCAAGCTTCCAGATCCTGCCAGTGCCATTTTGTGATCACTGTTTCTGTTATCACTGTGTTGTGCAGGTCTGGTTTTCATGGATGGTGTTAAACATGGAGTCAATTTTTGAGGAAGATTCACAGCTTCGCAGAGTTGTGGAACGGGAGTTGGTTATTAATGCTTTAACTCCTGATCAAGCTTTGAAGGTGAGGGAACTTTTTATCTGCTTTTATTAGGGAGAACTGCTGGAGAAGAGTGTTCTCTGGTATTGTTTAGCTTTTATCTTATGCACTCTTTCTTACCAGGATAAAATGTTTATCTGGTTTTCCAGAAGAAAGTATACCACAGGGAAGTTTTCTTTTACATTTTGACCTGAACATTTTAAAACTGCCATACAAATATCTGTTTTTTAATACACCATTATTTACAGAAAACCTCAGTCACTAATTAATACTCTTGCATGATTTTATGGGTCATCTGAATGCCTCACGGTTTTCAGTGGATTTATTCTGTACCACTGAAACGGGGAGTGCAGATGCTCTTGTTTTAGAGATGGCAAAATATGTCTGTATTTTAAAGAGCATTTCTCAGGTGATCTGAATTTTGCAGAATTCTGAGCTTTAATTGTTTCTTTATTTTAGGAATTATTTTCCAAGACTTTCAGAACTGTTTAAGTCTCTCCGTTAAAGCACTTAGGTGTGCTGTAAGCCACGTTACAGCATTTTCCAGATTCTTTGCCCATATTCATCTAGAAATTCTGAAATGAAGCAAGTGGAAACCAAAGCTGTCCAGTCTCATGGTGTAACTTTTTTCTCATCCTTCATTTCAACTGTTTCAGTGTGTTTAAATGAAGAAGGTAGTCTAGAAACTCTGTGAAAACAGGTTTGCTTGGGCTGTGTCCATGGTGGTACATAACTTGCGTCCTTGGAGTCTAGTCTGGAGAACATTTGTCCTGTGGCTTGCATGTCTTGATTTAGCTGGGACGCAGTGACATAGTACATGTGTAGTATGTGGAAAAGGATGCCGAGGGTTCCCGATACTATTCCCCATACTGTACTATTCCCCTGGTATGGGGAATGAAGTAGTACCAATGTCTGTGCTGAAATTTGGGAACTCAGAAAAGCCTCCCATTCTGCTTTGGGCACAGACCATGGGAGCTTGGTGTGTGACTTACAGAATCGTAGAATAGTTAGGGTTGGAAAGGACCTCAAGATCATCTAGTTCCAACCCCTCTCCCATGGGCAGGGACACCTTATGCTAAATCATATCACCCAAGGCCTCATCCAGCCTGGTCTTGAACACTGCCAGGGATGGAGCATTCACAACCTCCCTGGGCAACCTATTCCGGTGCCTCACCACCCTAACAGGAAAGAATTTCCTTCTTATATCCAATCTAAACTTCCCCTATTTAAGTTTTAACCCATTACCCCTTGTCCTATCACTACAGTCTCTAATGAAGAGTCCCTCTCCAGCATCCCTATAGGCCCCCTTCAGATACAGGAAGGCTGCTATGAGGTCTCCACGCAGCCTTCTCTTTTCCAGGCTGAACAGCCCCAACTTCCTCAGCCTGTCTTCATATGGGAGGTGCTCCAGTCCCCTGATCATCCTCGTGGCCCTTCTCTGGACTTGTTCCAACAGTTCCATGTCCTTCTTCTGTTGAGGACACCAGAACTGCACACAATACTCCAAGTGAGGTCTCATGAAGGCAGAGTAGCAGGGCAGGATCACCTCCTTTGACCTGCTGGTCACGCTCCTTTTGATTCAGCCCAGGATACGGTTGGCTTTGTGGGCTGCAAGCGCATGCTGCCGGCCCATGTTCGTTTTCTCATCAACCAACACCCCCAAGTCCTTCTCCTCAAGGGTGTTCTGAATCTCTTCTCTGCCCAGCCTGTAGCTGTGCCTGGGATTGCTCCGACTTCTTAATCATTTAGTGGGTTCATGGAGTAGTGTTATGTCTTGCTAATCTTGCTAGTACAGAGTGCTGCTACTCGTGCGTTGCTTTGCCTTTGTTCTGCTTTTGCAAAAAGAAATTGGTTTTCCTTCTGTATTCTTTCTTCACATGACTTTGTTTTAGATTCTCAATGGAGCTGTAGGGAATGTAGTCTGGAAAAAGCTAAAAGTAGCATGCTGTAGGATTCTGTGTCCTCAGATGGCTTAAGTCTTTTTTTTGGTGGTTGAAACATGCTGTGTGCTTCGCTATTGCTGCTTTGTTCTCTAGTATCACAGTATCACAGTATGCTAGAGATTGGAAGATCACCTTGGGTCTTATGAAAGTCTAAACCAGGAGTCTCCTGTGATGAGGAACAGTAATTAACTGTTATTAACATCAGTGGTCCATATGTTGCCCTTGCATCACAGAGCCATCATGCCATTTATTTTTTTAAGCATCAGAGGTGCAGCACTGGTTTCTAACAGCTGTTCAACATAACTGTAAGCTGGGCAGCTCTTTCTTTAAAACCTGTTATGGATGTGTGAACGTTTCCAAGCTTTAATCCTCTGTAATGGCTGAGTTTTCATGCTGTGTTAATCTGTCAAGTTAATCTGCCACAGCCTGTTACAGGGAACTGCAGCAGAATGCTTGTCTGAAAATGTTCTTCCTGCAGAAAGCCCAGGCCCAGCTGAAGCTGCCCATCGTGCCCTCCCTTCAGAGGCTCTTGATTTACCGCTGGGCTCACCAGGCCCTTGCTACCCCTGCTGATCACCCTCTCATGCCACTGATCTGGCAGAAGTTCTTCCTCCTTTACCTTCACCGACCAGGACCACAGTATGGGTGAGTCTGATCATAAGAGCTGTAACAGATAAGCAAGAACTAATAAGTTTGCACTGCAAGTGAGAGGAAGTGCCTTATGCTTAAGACTGCACCTGAGAGCAGTGGGTGCCAGCAACTTCTCTAGAGTCAGTTTATTTGCAGAGATGCTGATTTGACACTTGAAACAAGACTTTGTTGTGCTTTTCTGTTCATTTTAGATTACCTGTAGATGGCTGTATTGGAAGACGTTTTTTCCAGAGTGCAGCTCATGTTAACTTACTCAGTGAGATGAAGCAGCGCTTAATAGAGGTAGCAGACTTCCACCATGCTGCCAGTAAAGCGCTAAGAGTGGAGAGTCCTGCAGAGGGCAGTGACAGATCACCAGAGAAGGCGAGCTCCTCACCGGATTACCTGACTTCACCAGAACTGCATAAGGAACTTGTCAGGTACAAAAAAACCTCCTTCCCAGTTCAGTCATATTCAGTGCAACCACCTGAGTAACTACTACAGCACAGTCTTAACAGTGGGAGACTTGAAAGGATGTGACCCTTGGCTGACCTAGATGTACTGCAGGCACTTGTTGTATGCATAGTTGTAGTCAGATCTGTTCCTCTGTTGATACTACTTGTTTTGTTTTGAGAGGGGAGCTGATTTAACTACTGAAAATAGAACACTGTTGATAGAGTCGTTGCTTCCCTTAGGGGAGAGCTTTGCTTTTTGATTAATGGTAATGCCCATGCTGGTAAAAAACTTGTTGTTTAGATATATCTGCTAACAGTACGTCTGTCACTAGCTATACATGTAAAATGCTACTTTGTGTGTATACATCTGTTTGTCACAGACCAGGGCATAAATTTACGTCTGAGTAAGATTACTTCTTCATGGAATTTACTGGGGACTTCAACGTGTGATTCAGTTTAATGTAGTTCACGCAGTTAGCATGCTAAAGTTGAGCTGTGATAAGTGTGGTCTGTGTCTGCTGGAAAGCGATGTGTCTGCTTAACGAAAACCTTAGCACAAGAGGACAGTTGTGTTGGAGTAGGCTAGGGATATGGACAGGGTCACTCACTGTGACTCAGCTGATCAATGCTCACTTTTGTAAGGGGAGATAACTCCAAAGAGTTATGTTATATCCTGTACGCTGGAACTGTAGCTATGGTGTTCAGGAGTCTGTGTTTCTGTTACGCAGAGGCTTTTGGTCTGGGAAGTCTTCCTTAAAAAATACTCGCAGCACTACAGCATCTGAATATTCTCAGAAACTAGTTGAAAGGATTATTTGGAAAGAGTCTCTTGTTCAGGGAGTTTGTACATGTGGAATTTGAGCTTCTTTTAAGTGCCCCCACCTCCTGCTTCCCCCAGTAATCAGTAGGTACTGTACAAACAAACAAGAGAGATCCTAAATCCTCCTTGGGCATTTGTGAAAAATAATGCAGAAATACTCACTGGGTGTAACTTGAGCAATATTTTCAGTCTTTCATTTCAAAGGAGTTCCCTCCAACATAAAAGCAGACCGCTCTGAAGCCAAGTAAATCTGCTCAGGAAGTTTAATTACCTCATGGACAGGAGGGAAGATATTGGTAGAGTTCATAAGGGCTGAACTCTTGGAACTAGACTACTTCAATTTTTCCAGCAATGACACTGATACAGAAAACAGGAGTTTTCTAGTGACAGTGTGAAGATCTAATGCATTCTAGTTTTTCCTTGTCAGGAAAGCTTGCATGGTATGATTATAAAAAGGGTACCAGTCAGTAGAATGATGCCAATTGAAGAACAAGGTATATTTATTTTAAAGTACAGTGTTAGCAGTAGAGGAAATGAGAATAAACTAGCCATGAATTTGAGTCTACAAAGAAATTAAAAAATGTGTGACCTTCTGGAGTGGGCACTTTAGAGAAGTCATGGGGTAAGAAGCCAGACTTGCTCGAATGTTCTGTTGTTTCCTTCGACCTTTGAATGGGGTTGTGGATGAGATTTCCTGACATAAGAGGCTATTCCAGTCTTGGCTCATGTGCCAATTTGAATAACTTTTTGTTTTCAAAATTTGTCCTGTTACTCATTGTTATTGCCGTTCATATTTTTCTGAATAGCTTCTTTCCACTGCTGGTCTTTGAGCTGACACTCAGTAAACTAGTCACAAAGCATCTGAAACATCAGTGTTTTGGGCCTTGTTACCTCGTATTATTATTTGTTGCCTTAACCCTAGAATGAGACTGCTATTTAATACATGCTATGCATACAACTAAAGTTCACATTGATTTTTTTGTTTTTGTTTTTGTTTTTGTTCTCAGGCTTTGTAATGTTTTTGTTTTGTGGTTGGAAGAAGAGAGTTTCCAGAAAGGAGACACATATATTCCTTCTTTACCGAAGCAATATGATGTACACAGACTTGCTAAAGTCATGCAGAATCAACAGGTGAAGGGCTAAAGACACTAGCAATCTGGAATCCAAAATTCAATTCACTTCTTAAAAGGGGTCTTCTAAAGTAGTGAGCTACTTTAGTGTCTCTAGTCTTTAATATGCATACAGCATGTGTAATACCTTCACAGCTCTTTTTTCCTAAAATCCTGTGCAATCCAAAACTGCCTTTATATTTGAAGAGAGGACTCATGAGTAGATTTCTTGCATATCTTAATGAGAACACAGTCCTTATTCTGTACTGCTCTGTAATTCTTTTTATGTTCTAAGATAATTTTAGGGAATTATTGAAGTTGGAACTTTAAATGACAGAAGCTGAAATCTGCTCATGTTGATAGGGTGTAACATGTCAGGTTCAAACATAAGTTAGTGAGTGGGAAGTGTATATTATTCTGTCCAGTAAGACTGAAGAGCTAGTGTAATAAAATGTACGTGAGAGAGATTGAATTGCTTTTCCTCATTCGTGAGTTTTATTCCTTCAGTGTATGTGACCACTGGAAGTGCAGGCTGCTTTAGCCTGGTTACAGTTAATCATACCATGATGTTTTAGACTATCTTGGTCTCTTCTGTGTTCCCTTTTAGGAATAGAATTTTAATAATCTGTACCCTTTCTCTCTTATTTGTTAGAAATTATACTGAGTGTGATTGTCAGATTTCTTCCTGTGTCATGAATGCTTTCCAATAGGTTATCCATATATGTGATAGAAAATCTGCATCATTTTTCTTCAGTAGATACATACATATATTCACAAAGTAATAATTTTTATTATGACTTTAAACTGCAGGGTATAATTTTATGTGCTTATTTTAGTTCCCCCCACTGAGGTGGATACTGCACAGTGTATGGTAATCACCAAAATGGAAGTGATAGTTTAATTCTTCTTTGCTGTAGGATTTGTGGATGGAGTATGTCAATGTGGAACTCATACACCGTGAGTTTCAGGAAGCGCTAAACCTTTGGCTGCAGGTTCAGCTGGAATCACATACAGCCTGTGTTTCTGCAGGGCGAACAGATTTCACCAACCCTGTATTAGGTATGACATAAGACTAATATTAATGAAAATGGGCCACAAAGGATTATAAGCGTGTTGAAGCCCTGGTTTCTTTAGGAACATAATGATGTCTATGAATAAAGATGTTAATACAGTTTGTTTTCTATAAGTGCAGTATTTTGTGTGAAGTGTTCTCACTAAGATGCTGAGGTGAGAGGCTAACATCGATGGTTTTTGGCTGAAAGTTTGCCACATCACAGAACAGCAGGTCATGTTGTGTCTAGACCTTTGTAGGTGAGCTCCCCAAAGATTCCTTTGCACAAAGTATGCTCCAGACAGGCTCAATAATCCTGAACTAAAGTTCTCAGGCTCAGTAATCCTGAACTAAAGTTCTCAAGTCCAGACAGAGACAGCTCCAAGCAAAGACAAAAAGCATTGAAACTGAAAGCAAAGGTAGTGCCTGGGATTTATTTTGTTGCTTTTGTTGTTGTTGTTTTCAATGTTTCACTGGAATTTCGCATGGTAAAATGGTTATTCCAGTACAAAGGGAATAGGTAATAGTCATGGTGGGTATATTAAGGATATGGTGAGATTGGATATTTTTCTGTGGCTAATTAAAAAAGGGGAGGGAGGAAGTAGAAGGAAACTGGAATAGCAAGGGAATCGTATGGGAATCAGAAGGAGGAGAGAGCTGACCTAGAGAGAGGCCGTGCTTTGGGGAGGAGCTGGGGCTGACAAGACTAGAGGTTAGGATGAATTGTAAGGAAAAGAAGATGAATTCAGCTTAGACTTGGTGTGGGAGCCTCGGTTGGATGAGGGAAAAAATGGGACGATGAGAGGAAAATTTGAAAGGGTGGAAGGTAGGAGTGACTGGGGGAAACAAGTTGAGCAATGGGTCCTTGGATCCTCTTGTGGTTTAAGCCCAGCTGGCATATGTGCTGTCTTTGGCAGCACATATACTAAAATTGGAAGGATACAGAGAAGATTAGCGTGGCCCCACATTGGGGGCCACAAAGAACTGTCGTGTTTTAAGACCAGCCAGTAACTCAGAACCACGAAGCCGCTCGCTCACTCCCCCACTTCCTTCCTCCCCAGCTCCTGGATGTAACTCCCATGGGCTGAGATGAGAACAGTCCAGTAACTAAGGTATAACACAAAACTACTACTGCTACCACCAGTAATAATAATGATAAGGGAAATAACAGGGGAAGAGAATACAACCATTCAGCACCCGCTGACTGATACCCAGCCCAGCCTGAGCAGCAGTCTAGCCCTTCTGTGTAACTCCCTCCAGTATCTATACTGGGCATAATGTGCTGTGGTATGGAATACTCCTTTCGTTAGTTTGGGTCAGGTCTCCTGCCTCTGCTTCCTCCCAACTTCCCCTCCTCCCTGGCAGAGCATGAGACTGACAAAGTCCTTGATCGGAGTAATCATCACTGAGCAACAACTAAGAACACTGGTGTTATCAACGTTGTTCCCAGGTTGAAAATCAAAAACACAGCACTGCACCAACTACTAAGAAGGAGAAAAATGACTGCTGCTGCTGAATGCAGGACAGATCCTAATGCCTGTAGGGTGCAGCTGGTCTTGAAAATTAGCTGCTTGATATAAACTTTGCAGACCAAAATATGGAGATTAGCTAAGGGTTTGTTTGGGTTTTTTTTATTTTCTTTTTAAAGGGGAGACTCCTGAGCAGTATTTGTCTGCTGCTAAAAGTGGTCCATGCAAAACAAATATTTTTATTCAGTTTTTCCTGAAGTTTTCTTACTGACAAAACTTGCTCTTGCTTTCTTCTTTAGCTAAAGAGAGAATAATAAGTAATTTGAAGAAGTTTGATACTCCCAAGCCCCCTCTTCTGCTCCAGATGATGAAAGCTCCTGTGCCAGTTATTTCCTCTGCCAGTCTAGTAAGTCAGAAAGAAGCAATTCAGCTCATGCGCGTGGACCTTAACGTCTTGCAGCGACATGCCAAGTAAGATACAGCTGTTTCCCTTCTGCCTCACTAGCATACCTAGTGGTATCTTCAGGTGCCCTTTACAGCAGCCTCTTTTGTGTTGGCACAAGACTGTCACTACTTAACTTCTGCTTCCCTTTTTTCCTTTCTTCTTGGCTGTCATGTTGTTGTTCCACTCCTTTGTCAAAGATAAGACTACTCAAGTCTTACCTATTGACTGAGATTACATCAGCTGACATCTTCCACAGTTTCTGTTCTCATTTGGCATACTTCTTAAAATAAAGCCTCCCTTTAGCCTGAATTTGTTGACAATTAGTTAATTGACCCATTTGCAGTAATGTAGTATCTGCAGTATGAATCACTGGAGTCCCCCAAAGTGAAATTCTGGGATTATTAGCTTTGTGAGTGAAGGAGACTTGTTTTTAGTATTCTTTCTGGGCGAATCCATCTGAATTATTTTTAAACGCATTTGATGAGTCTATACCTTTTCTTGTCCAATAACAATGTAATTTAGTAACAATATTGTAAACCAACATAAAATGTGCTAAGCCTAAAAGAGAATGTGTCCAATCAATACCAGCACCACTTCTAGGTATCTTTGCTTTTTTTTTTTGTTTGTTTGTTTTCTTGTCATTGTTTGGTTTTTTTGTTGTTGTTGTTGATTGAATAATCCCACAGTCCAGCTTTTTTTGTCTGGTGGAAAATGCCAATTTCCTATAGAGGGTGATCTATTTAATTTTTTTCCAGATTACAATATAGAATAATTAAAAGGGACTCATGCAGACTTGAGCAGTTTTGTTCTTATGAACCTATTTCTGTCTTGCTTTGAAGTGCTATTGCTTTGAATTTTTAACTCAATTTCATCTAATGATCTTACTTTCTAGGAAAGTGTCATGAGTCTTTGTATAGCACATTGGATTGAAGTCTTATGTCTTATTAATTCTAAGCATTACTGTTTTCAGTGAATATTTTGGTAACTTTATTAATAAATGCTTTTCAGAACTGCAGCTCTGTGGGAATCTCAGCATGTTGCTCTTAATAGTGAAATACTGGATACAGTACCTAAGCTGTATGTCAATCGGGAAGAGCAGATTACCCTTCATTTGGAGTGCCGGGGAACTTCAAATAAAGGCTGTCAGGGAGCAGCTCTCCTAACCATCCAGGTACAGACATGTCTTCACTTCTGGTTTGGGGCTGTTGGACATGGATAATTAAAGGGAATTGGCTGAATGATTACAAGAATTGTAGCAGTCGACTAAATAAAGCCATGCATGCATAATAGTTACCTGAAATAACTTTGTGTGTGATGCTCAAATGGAGATGCAGATCAGCAGCTGAAAGTTGTTGCATAAAGTTCGTTTTGCTTATAGCATCCATTCTGAAGTGTTTTCCAATGAGTGAATGTGGGAATATGCTCACTGATGCCCCATCCCTAGAAGTGTTCAAGGCTGGATTGGATGGGACTTTGAGGAACCTGGTCTAGTGGAAGATGTCCCTGCCCCATGGCAGGGGGTTGGAACTGGGTGAGCTTTAAGGTCTCTTCTAACCCAGACCAGTCTGTGATTCCGTGATACGAATAGAAGCAGGAAAATGTTTACAGAAATACTCCCATGTTGCTTGATACATGAATTTCTTGATCCTCTTTATGTTTCAGTCCCTGTGGATTAAAAAGCCATGAATTACATTAGTGTGTGATAACTAAACAGGAGCATGACCAAGGATGCGTACTTGATCAGAGCTCTCAGGGCAAGGGGGTGGGGGAAGACATCTGTATTCAGAGTTCTTTTACTGGGCTTTGCTTCATTGTCACAAGTAGGTGCAACATCAAAGAGTTATAAAAAAAACATAAATATTGTGAAATGAACATGTGTTTTTTTGTCATTTAGTTTGAAGGGAAGTATAAAAATGAAGCAGTGAGCCAGCAGCTTCATGCTTTGCGTAAAGAAGTGAGACAACTGCTGGCAGAAGCCAAGAAGCCGCCTTCTCTGGGTGTTGTGGAAGCAGCAGTACATGTGGAAAATTTTATAACGTAGGTTGTTCAGACACTGGTTTAGGTAGTGATGTTTTGTATTTCTTTTTCTGTGTGTTAGAGTTCAAAATGTGAAACCTGTTTGTGTATTTTTCATAATGGTTATCAGCTTGGGTCAGCAATCGAGCTGGAATGCTGAGGCCTGTGTGTTTGTAATGCAGACACCTAAAGAAATAACACTTATTATTAGAAGGTCATTCACCCTCAGAAAGGCATACAGTATTGTTTTCTACTTCTCTTTATTGTACTGTGTATTAGAATAGCCTGAAAGCACACTGAGTGATGACAGGGATGATATGTTAAACTTTAGGAAGTGGCAGATTTGTACCACAGCTGTCTCAGCTGTGGGCTAAACTACATGTTTTTAATATCTCTCTCTGTATTTTTTTCCTGTTACAGTTCAGTTCTTTACTAGAGAGTTGTGATTTGAAGTAGTTTTTCAATATATGAAACAAAACTGCAGTGGAAGAGAGCTATGTAATACCACTTTTGTTGGAGAATGGTGAACAAATGGATTAATCCAAAGCGCTCTTCCTCTTGAAGACCTTTCAGAGTTCATCCCAGGGGTCCAGTTTTGCAACACCATTCCTCTCCAGCTTCTGGACTGGGGTTCTTTTAGAGCAGTTGTGTTCCCACAGAGTGTAGTCACAGTACAAGTGAAAATGTTTTGTTGCTGTTTGTGTATATTCATTCTTGCTCATTAATCTGAAAAATTCTGTGGATGAGCTAGTTCTTCACATTTACATCTGTGGAATTGCATTTCTTCAAATGTTTTAATTAAGACTCAGTGAAGATGGGGTTTGAGCTAAAAAAAAACATTTATTTGTCAATAAATTGTTTCTGTTTTAATTCTTCCACAGAGCTTGTTAAGTAAAGCGAGGTAAATTTTCTTGCGGTACAGATGTAATAGAGGTGGCCTAAAAACATTAGGAACCCATGATTTAAGGGAGAAATAGTGTCTTGGAACTATGCTGTGAAAAACCTTTTGATGATCACTTTCTGACTAGTTATGAAGACTTTCTGAGGTTTGGAGGCAGCAAAATTAATTGACCTCAACAGCGGCTGTTCAGCCTTGATATGAGAAGGCTCAGGGGGTTCTCATCAACGTATAGAAACACCTGAAGAGTGGATGCAATGAAGATGGAACTAGGCTCTTTCCAGGGTTGCCCAGTGACAGGATAAGAGGCAGTGGGCACAAACTAAGATGCAAGAGGTTCCCTCTGAACATCAGGAAACACTTTTTTACTGTGAGGGATGACACAGGCTGCGCAGATACATGAAGTATCCATCCTTGGCGATACTCAGAAGCCATCTGGACATAGTTCTGGGCAACTAGCTGTAGGTGGCCTTGCTTCAGCAAGGGGGTTGGTCCAGATGTCTTCCAGAGGTCCCTCCCAACCTCAACCATGCTGTGATTCTGTGAACCCGTGCCTGATTATCATGTAAGCCAGAAATACCTATCTCAAGGCTATACACTGGCAAGAAACCTTTCTTTATTTTTACAGATTGTTTGCCATATCTAAATTTAATCTGTGCTTTTTTTTTTTTTTTTTAAATCCTGTCAGGGCCTTAATAAATATCTACAAGGTGCAGCCTATGCCTGCAATCAAGAAAGTTGGAATTAGTTTGTTTTTTACGTTAGTGGAATATGTGTGTGATGAAACTCAACGCAGTCCTCCCACAAGGCAGTTCTTTACATCCTGCATTGAGATTCTAGGCCAAGTGAGTTTATTCTCCTGATTTTTGGATGTCTAATGCTTATTCCAATTGCCTGCTGATGTTAGGGGTCTAAAACATTCAGAAGTCTGAAAATGAACTTCTATGCTTCCATTCAGTTTTGCTTTCAACCATTTGTATAATATACAGAGTCTTTAGGAGAGTTTAAGCTTACATATAAGCAAAATAAAAGCTGTTCCTCTGAGATGCCTGCTTAGTGCTAATAAATGCTATCTGTGTTAGGTAAATGCTATGATAGGCTGAATTTTTGGGCAGGTAGCTAATGTTTGGGTACCTCCAGTGCATAACAGTGGTTTTGGAATATATTTTGCTGTTACCAATAACTTTCTAGCTGATAAGTATCTTGTCAACCTAGACATCTCTCGCACAGACTTGCAGTATTCTTTGTGTAGGGAGTTAGCCAAAAGTTTGGTAGAGAACGTAAGTTCTTGGTGGTGGTGATAGTGTTATTTGTGGGGAACACATCAGGTGGTGCTCTGACAAAAAGCATTAGCCTCTGCTTTGGGTCCAAGTATTTATTTTCATCTCAAAATACACGTTTTTTTCCCACAAGCAGCTGTCCTTAAGTGCCTCTAGCAGCTGAAGTGATGAAAAGCTCTTCACAGCCCTAGTTCTGCTTAAATTTTTCCTAGTATTAGGCAGGGCTGCTGAAACTTGGATTCATTTTCTTAAGCTATTCCATGAAAAAAATTGTATTTCTAGGTAATTTTAGACAACGTGTGGTCACAAGTGCTGTTCTTCAGTGTGCTAGGGAAGCATGTTTATTTTACATGATATCTTGTAGAACAGCAGTGTTTAGTTAGTGATGATCTCATACAGTCTGTCGTTTTTTGAGAAAATCTTTCTTTTTAAAAAAGACCAGAACTGTGCTTGCCTCTACAAACAGTTCCAAGAGGTGTGTGCTCCAATAGATTCATACTAAGGTACTTTTCTCACTATTCCCAATTTCATCAGGTGTTCATCAGTGGGACCAAGTCAGAGTGTAAACGTCTCCTCCAGACGATCCTGCAGAACCGGAGGCTCTGTACTCTGCTTTCCCCTTACTTCACTCCTGTTGCCTCTCCCAGTGAATTTGTGGCTTTATATGAAAAAGTTGTGGCCTTTCTGAGTGAGGATAGCAGTGATGTTGTCTTCATGCTGCTGACAAAGGTAAAGTACTTGTGTATGCTGCATCTGCTTTGTGGGTTGCTTTTGTGGGTGTTCTTTCCCTAAAGATGGTGACTAGGCTAAGGACCAAAGAGTGCAAATGCAGTACTTTACAATAACAGTGACAGGTTCTGTAATTTGATATTGCTAACCCTGAATGGTATATGTTTTATTTAAGCTCAAGAGGGAGTGGAAGTGAAAGCAAATAGGAAGCTAATGCTACTCTTTCCTAGCCCAGATAGTATCAGTATGTGCTTCCTAGGAGTTAATCTTCAGTGCACTCGTACTCTTGAAATTAAAGCAGACTCTCAGTAGCTTCTTCTGTCTGGTATCTCTTCAGTGACATTCATTAAGATAGCCACTGAATCCCAGGTATCTTGCCAAAATATTTTTTTATTTTTATTTTTATCTTAGGAACACTTTGAAACAGTGTCTGAAATTTCCATCTCTGCTTGACACCTGTATCCTTCCTGCCTGTCTTAAAACATAAGCAAGTGATTTGCACATCTCTTCTTTCAGGGCTGCAGGATACTGCCTACCTGTAGTGCCATTGGAGAAATTCCTGTTAGGCTTTGATGTCACTGGTTCTCTTCATTAGACACACGGAGAAGCAGGGTTTGGCTGCTGTGACTAGCAGGCAGTCTGTTTTGGCCACAGCTCTGAGCTGTTCTTAGTGGCAGTGATCAGCATTGTCCCTACTAACCTAGATCTAAGCAGATGGTCTAAAAGCTATCAAACTTTGTGCCTCCACCTGAAAATTTACGAATCAGAGAGTAACTCAGTCTAATGCTTGTAAGTGTTTGCTTGGCAGTGGTACTGAAGCATGGACATTGATACACATCTTTATAAATCAGAAAATTCCTGCCCAGGCTTGTTTCATAAATTCTGGGACTTCTGCAACATGCTAAATCATAACCTTTGGAGAACGTTACCTTGGTTTTGAGTTGGGGTTAATGAGGTGCAGATTAGTTTGTTTTTTTCTTAAATATAGAAAAACTTCAGAATATTTTTTTTCCCTGATAATTCTCCCTTCTCCTAAAGGTGTTGTGGCTGTTAAAACTTCTACTTACAAATGTGTCCTGTCCTCTGTTCTAGTTTGACCTTACGCAATGGTTAAACATTGCTAAACCACCTCTGTCTGAACGTACTAAGCTTCTGGAGTCTATTCACTTGGCTCTGAATGCATGTGGCCTTGAACCCGATGAAGATATTCTGATGCCATTTAATATCTTCTGCAAGCATTGGACTAACCTCCTCCAATATCAGTTCCCTGATCACTATAGTGATTTCTTAAGATTGTTCGTGCAAAGTGAGTATCTGAGTCGATGCGTACCTAGCCTTTTGTACTGAGCTCTTCTGGCTTAAAAAGACGAACTGTGTGTAGTAGAGTTAAATAGCAGTAAATGTGGAATGATTGAAACTAAGTTTTTATATGCACTTCTATGTGTGTACTATGTGGTATGTTTTTATTAGATATCTTTTAGTTCTACTAGAAGGAAACACTCTTCTGCCGACCAAGTACACACATCGGTGACAACAGATTTTCAACCCATATGTCATGGAAAAATGACTGCTACTGCTGAATCCAGGACACCATATTACAGAATAAGGATGGAGGAGAAGTTTCTATTATTGGAAGCCCTTATTAATTACAGTTATGCCACAATCTGTAATGCAGAATCCTTGTTCTTGAGCACCCTTCAATGTCAGACTGAGAACTGGAATTACAGAGACCTGGAACTGATACTTAAATCTGCTGAAAACATGCTGGTTGACATTGATGCTACTTACAATCTGATGTGCCTCTAAAATAAGAACAAAAGTACTTCCTTTCTGTCAAACTATGTGCTGATGCAGCAGCTGTCTCTTAATATGTGATTGTAGCTGGAGAAGTACTAAGTGCCTGGGAAACTCTCTTAAGACAGCATGTAGTTGCCAAAAGGGAAGGTTAAATTGCTTATGTTTGGGAAATAGAGATACTTTGCACCTTTAAACTTTGGAATTTCAAACTCATGCTGTACTTATTTGCATTTATTTTTTTATGTAGTAGGGAGGTCTGATTTCAGCCTTTTCTGACTTGTATTGGGAAAGGGGCTAACGCCCTTTTCCTGATTATCACAAATGCATTTCCTTCTCTTCCTCCGAAGGCTCATCAGAGCAGCTTCTAAGCCCTGACTGCTGGAAAGCGTCACTTAAAGCTTTGGGTTGTGGTTCACCAGTGCCTGAGCAGGCAAGCTTCAAGAAAAATGACTCTACTGAAAATCCTATATTGCAGGATGCAGCAAAAATTCTCCTCTCTGCAGAACAGGTGTGTGCTGCCTCTTTGCTTGATTTATTATGTTTTTCAGCTGTAACAGATGCCTGCCAGTGACAAATAGCACTGCTGTGCAGTCTTTCTGCACCTGATGAATAGTTTCCTTCTTTCCAGGTTAGAGAGACAATAGAATGGCTTTCCACATCTTTCTACAAACTCCGACTGGCTTCGACAGACTTCAGGACTTTTGGCCTGTTTTCAAAGTGGAGTCCTTATGTGGCTGAACTGAATAAATTTCTGGAGTATCTTATTAAACGACTTACTGACATGGAAGTTGCCAATTTATCACAAGAGCCTGTTGGCAGTAACAGAATTCTAGCAGGTAATATGTCTTTAAAGCAAATTACTCAAGAACAGGCATTCAGTTTCTGTGATTTTCTGTTAAAGGCCATTGAAATATACAGTAAAATTTTCTTGCTCTGCCTTTGTACAATGATGAAAACATTAACATACAGACAGTGAATGTTCTATGCTACTTCATGTCCGTATGAGACTTTCTGCTTGATCTTTACATGGAGGAAGCTTGTTTAGTTATTTTATGAAGGGATCATACTTCCTTCAAAGAAAAACACAATCTTTTGCACTGAGCAGAGATTTGGAAATGAGTTACTAATGAATTTCATCATGGTGTGCTTTTGGCTTAAGGGAAATTACCAAAATACCTTTTCTTTTAGTATATACAGGTTTAATGTCTGAATCGTCATTACCTTCACAACCTCAGATGCGTTAAAGTGATATTAAAACATCTAAGCAATGTGAAATGCTTGTGATTGTTGTTAAAACAACATTGCTAATGTAATTAGTAATATTTTATATATTTTTATATATGTATTTAAATATTGTATTTTACATTTTTATTTGACCAGGAAGAAGTGATTAAATGTTACAGTAAGTAAAGGACATTGTATTCAAGTTTGGAAATGTAGAGTATATTCACTGTTGCTAATTTGAAGGAAAAAAAATATAGAAGGCAACTTCTTTGTTTTGTTTTCTTCTAGCATTACAGTCTCTGTATTCAGTCATTGCTGGACTCTTTAAACCGTGGATACTGGTCTTGGATAAGGAAGATGGAAGGTATATATTGCCTTTTAAATGAATTTTTGCTGAAGTAATGACTTTAGGCCTGTAAGAATGGTTTTCATTATTGCCTGGGATTTTTTTAGTTTATGACTGTATTGTGACTTTCTATTTAAGTAGCTGTTACCTGTGCCGTATCCTAAGTAATTACAGAACTAATTAATTAAGTCTAATTTTCCAAGGCTTAAATTGAGTAATAATTTTAGATTTGTGAAATATTTCTGTTTCCTGACCAGAGCTTGCTTAGGAGAAAAATATGAATGCAGTCAGCTCTGAAAACACTGAAACTTGATTTTTTAGATTCTTTTTTTTAGTTTTCATAATATCTATAATACCTTAGTTTAACACAAAACAGAGAAAGACAAACATATGCAATCCAAAGTGGTATGTAGAGAAACTTCAGGCTAAATCAGTCCTGTGATAATCTACTGTCTTGTGTATCTGTGTCTTCACATGAATAATTATTTGTAATATTATACATTTAAATTTTACTTCCAAAACCAAAAGCTTTTTGAGTTGTGAGCGCATCTTCAGCACTTAGAAGGCTGACTGCAGGTGGTGTGTGCTGTCATTCAGAAATTCTGGTGTTTTGCTCTTTAATTCAATTACAAAAGTCAGACAGGTAATCACTGCTTACTCAGTGGTGTCATGGTCATCAGTGTGACATTACAGTATGTACTTTTTCTCAGGAAGAAGTGAACAGTCTGAAAGAGTTGAGTTTGAGAGAACTGCTGGTGCCTGTGCCATATTGATTTACTGTGCTGTAGGATATTTGAATATTTAAATTGCTTAAGAGTTTATGATCTGATAACTCAGCTCTAAATTTATGTTGCTTTTCTTCTACTTCTTTTAAGTAACCAGCCTTGCTACCCTTGGTTGGAGAGTGACACTCCTGTAGTATCTACCATGGTCTGTTTGTTTACAGATTGCATCAAGCTATTGCATGAGAGCTTTAAAGGTGGGTGAAGTCTACACTGTTTTAATGTAGTGGCACTTTCTGTCCTATCAGGCCAAAAAAGACTTTTGTTTTAGATGTGGGATGTGAGGTGATTTTATCTGTTACGAACTTTTAGCCAGGCTGATCACTGCAGTGGTACCAGGAGCATTTCTTTATTTCGTCCTTTTATAAACACAAATACAACATAAAAGCAATAAAGCTCTACATGGAAGGAATTTTTTAGAACTTTGAATTGTTGTCCTGCAACTTCTAATGTCCTTCCTGAGGAAGGGCATGAAATCATAAGCTTCCCTGGTTGTTGATTTGGAGAAAAAAAATAAATCTAAAAGCTTAATGTGCATTTTTTATTTTCTGTAAATTTTACTGTAACTTCCATTTATGGTTTTTGTCTTCAAAATTGGACTTCTGTAATCAAGCTTTCCCTGATTTTTTTTCTGTTGTTAATTGAGCTGTTGTCTTTGAATCTAGATAAGTTGTTGCCAAGCCACCATGGGGCTCTTTGGTTACATCTAATGCATTACTGTGAATGCTGCACAGCCCCCAAAATGCCAGAGTTTATTCTCTATACTTTCCATACTGAGTTCAGAAAGCTTCCATGGAAGGAAATGCATCCAGACCATATGCTTATGGAAGAGTTCTTTAAAGTGAGTACACAGTATCTGTTAAATTAAGTTCATAGTCAGTGTTGCCATTGAAGACAACTGGAGAGCTGAAGACAGTTCTTCTAGCAAGTAAGTTTTTAAAGTTTGTAGCATTCACAGCTGCTCATTTTGTCATTGATTTTTGTAAAGGAGTGCTACTGAGTGTTAGACAAAGTTGTGTGGAGCTGTAAAGCTGGCAGTCTTTGTAATCTGACATTGCTCTATCTGAATGACTCATTACATATTATAGAATCATAGAATAGCTTGGGTTATATTTAATATGTATTTAGTAACATATTTTACTGTTGTCGTGTTTTTCTCACTTCCAAGTTGCCTGAGACAATGTAAAACTGCAGATGGGTGTGGAAATGCTCCAGGATTTACTACTTATCTGTTTGGGATAAGTTCTTCATGCAGTTCTAAACAGGCTTTATTACAGCTAAGAGTTTGTAATAAATTAATTCTTTCTGGCTTGCAGTAGCTTGGTGTTCTATATTGGTTATTTGAGAGGCTTAGTTACATGTGCAGCTCTTCTGGTGAGGGGTAAAATGATGGAGAAGTGTATCTATCTTCTCCTTTGCCGACCTAAAATGCTGCTGTGGCTACTGAAAAATATGAAAGTATTTATATCTTACTTTGGTTTTTAGATGCCTTTTTTCATTTCTCCTTCCTAGATTGAAAGAGGCAGCCCCAAGAGTTGTTTCCTATTCTTGGGTTATGTGTTGTGTGAAATAAACTGGGTCAGTGTCCTCTCTGATGCCTGGAATCCCAACCCTCATCCTCAGACTCACAGCATGATTGTCTGTTTGCTGTATATGATGGTCCTGCTGGCAAAGGAGGAACAACTTACAGGCAAAGAGGTAATTTTTGGAAAGGTTCATACCTGCCTGTCTCAGAAGAATAATAACCCTTTGCTAGCAAGGGCAAGTAAGGTTGTGCCTCACTTGCAAAACTGCTAATTCAGAAGGGGTTTTTGCATAGGTGAAATACCCCAGAGATGGGGGTATTTCCATCTTCCAGAGATGGCCAAGACTAATTCCTTGTGTAAAGCATTTTGTATAACTTTTGTGGAAAAGAACAAGAGCTGCTGTTCATTTCAAAAAGCTTCTGTTGGTGCTCCAGTAGTGGTGTAAAGAGTAAGGAAATAAATAACAAACAGCTTCCTGGAGTTACAAAATTACTCTATAGGCTTTGGAAAGAACAAATAAGTATGTTAGTTTCATTAGTTTTTTAGAAAATCATTCTTATTAAACAAAGCTACTGTGCAGTTGTTTTACCTTCCATTTTTAAGTCTGGGATGCTCCATCATATAGTTTTCTTAAGCCAGTCTTCAGTTAAAATACATGTTTCCTTTTCTCTTTCCTAGTTTTGAAGAGCGTTACTTATAAGCACGTGCAAAGTAGAAGCAGTATTAACAAAAATTTACGTATGCACGTGTAATACATGTGCATATATATATGTATGTGTTATGTACACCTGTATATAGGTCTGCCTGGTTTGATTCAGGTAGTCTGCTGACATGAGTGCAGGAGCAACTTTGACTGGTGGTTGTGCCTGTGGGAAGGATTGGGAGGATCACTGAGTCACATTTATTCTGTCATAGCCAGTCATGTAAATCTCCACTGTGCCTTGCTTTTTCTGAATGGCAAACATGAATGCATAGAGGGATGGTAAGGAATCACCCACTTATGAAAAGCTTACGCCTGGCTCTGTGCCTTCCTGTGTGCATGTTTGTGGTGTTTCCCAAGCTGATCTTCAGTGCTGGTCTTCCAGTACTGTACTACAAGTGCTTCCAGTTTCTTGTGTTAAGCGCATCTCAGCAATGGGATTAGTCCCTGTGAGGTTAGTAGTAGCACTTCATCTGGGTGTAGTTTTTTTTTTTTCATTGCTGTCTAAAAAGAAAATATTTGTCTGCTTGAACATGTTTTCTGTAATTGTTCAGTCCTTAACGGAAGTGCTTTTACAAACATTTATATTTTACTTTAAAATGCTCCCCTTCTAACTTCATATGATGTGATGACAAGTAACAATGATGTAACAACACCTTGAAGACCAGATACATCTTTTAAGAAGCTTGGCACTGCTTGCTCCTGAGTTACTGGGGACAAATTACTTCATCTGTAGGTTGAGTTTTCTTGTTCCCTTGCTCTGAAGGGGGATTTGATAATTTCTGATTTCTCAGGGCTTTTCCTGTTTCCCCAGTAATTCTGAATTCACCCCTGTATTTCTGAATTACTGGAATAGGAAGGAGAAGCATTGGGTGTTAGGATGTGCTTTCCAAACCCGGTTTTGCTAAGAGCTCTGTATGGGTAAATCTGTCACAGCCTCAGTCCATTGCTTTTGGAGGACTCTTGCAAAGGGGCTGGGTAATCTTCAAGGAGGCCATTTTACATTTGCCAGTTTTCCTCTAATTGTAGTGTCTTCCATTGTCTATTTCCTCTGAGGCATTACAAGATGCTGCGTCAAGATGCCACCATCAGCCTTTGATCAACACTGTATTCCAGTTCAGGAAAATTACCAGACTTCACATACTTTGACCTGAAAGTATTTGCTAATCAGAAGCTTCTAAAGCTTCAAAAGATACCTGTTTGTACATTGTGTGAGTCAGCCTAAGGAATTCCCTCCTAGCCTCCAGCAGTGTGTTAAACTGACACAGCCCATCACTTGTCTTTTACCTCCCAGGAGGCTCCTGTGACACCTTGACCTAAGCCTCAAACTTTCTCAGCCCTATGTTCCAGTTCATGAGCAACTTGAGAAATACTTGATGTACCAGAGTCACATTCTTGTTGATGTAGTCTAATTTGGGTTAGCTCTGGATTGTTACAATCTCTAGGTTGTGTGTCAGCACAATTCCAGTATTTGTTCATTATATAACATGCAGAAATCTCGTGTTTCTCAGTGTCTAGGGTGGCCCTTTTATATTGCAGATGTGTATGAACCCATGAGAAGAGGATGATGATAAAGGAAGCTATACTCTCTGCCTCTTATAGACTGCTGTGTACTTGCACTGCCAGTGTGAGTTGTGGACACTGTAGGCTGCTGTACAGTTCAGGGTGGTATTTATGAAAATGAACACTTGAGGAGGAGCTCAGGTTGGAAGATGTTTCACTGAGGAAAATTGAAGGACATGGCTTCTGTCCCTGGTTCAACTGTGAACTTAGGTTTTTTAAAATTAATTTTAATCCTTTTTTAAACCTCTGCTGAAGTGACTTTATGTTGTAGGTCTTTGTTTCTTTCTAGCTCTTTATATGTTAAATTTTAATGTCTCTCACTTTTGAGCCTGATTAGAGCTGCTGCAGCATCCTGGGTACTGTTAAGTGATGCTAGAAGTGACATACGTGGGCTGGCTTTCTGCTTGCATAAGGAGCTAGACTCCCAGTGGTTATCTGTTTCTATGGGTTTTCTGCTCCATCTCCTTCAAATTTTGGAGTCTGGGCTTCCTTCCGGTATTGAGTACTGTGAACGTTAATTTCAAACACTGAAGAAGGTCAAACTTAGACTAATGTCTTTAAATCTTCAGGAATCACCACTCATAAATCTTCTTGGACAGACCAGCTCCCTTCCTTGGCAGCTTGTGGGTATTTCATCTTACCAAAGTATCATCAGCTACTGCAACAGTCACTACCCTCCCTCTGTTATCCTTGCTAAGGATGCTGCAGCTGAACTGATTGTGAAGCTCCTGAAAATCTCAGCAGGCTTTGGTGCATCTTCAGACAGTCATGTCCACCTTGTAAGTTGAACTGGATTTGCAGTGTCTCTGAGCTCTTCTTGTCATTTGCGTGTTCTGCTTTTGTATATTATAGAGTGTGGAAAGAATTCTAGGAATGATCTTTTTTTCTTGATTTATTTAAATTTCGATTAACAGGATGCAACCCTGAAGTGCCGAGCATACATTCGCCAGGTGGTTCAGTTTCTCAGCACCTTAGAACAAAGTGGAAAGATTACGCTTGCAGTTCTGGAACAAGAAATGTCCAAGTTGCTAGATGACATTGTCATCTTTAATCCTCCAGGTTTGTGTTAAAAGAAGTGGCAAACTACTTGAAAGCTGTCAAGATCCCTTATTCTACTTCATGGCTTGTTGAACATCTGTGACTGTATAATTACTTACATTACTCTAATGTCTTCTTTTTGCGCAGCAGGGTATGTTGCCTTGATGTATATATAGGTGGTATATTAGCACAACACAAAAATATGAATGTTTGCCTGTAGAGCTATTAAAAGTGACAGAACCAAAACTAGAAACAATATACAGGAGCTCAGTGGATTCTATTTTCTGTTCTCTAGTTTTTTAATATTTTTTAAAATTTTGTTTGCATCTTTATTAAAAGGAAGGATGACACAATTACTCTCATTGTCCTTCAGGGATGGGATTCTAGAAAAGAGTTCCAACCTGGTGTGCAATTTGGAAAACTGACTGTTGGAAGTAGGGGAATGATACTGATGTATGCTAATAGTATGGTGTGTCCACACTTACAGCATTTGTATCTTTCTCATTTCTATTACTAATACCAGCCTGAGCTTCCTCTATCAAACCAAAACTTCAGGTGAAATCTGCTGTCTTGCTGTACTACACAGCAAGTCAGGAGTCGTTGTCTCTTCCTGTCCTTTACTCATATAGCTGTGCTAGCAAGAGTGAACAGGAAGTGTCTGAAAGTCTGTGAGAATGAGAACTGTCTCTTTCACTCCTTGTATTGCTACTTAGAGAAGCTCTGTAGGATACCCTCATAGTCAGTAAAATTCTTTGTGACTTCAAGAGAAGTGAAGGCTTGCCTGTTGCTGCTGATGCTTCTTGTAGCCAAGATGTTCTGGACGAGACAGGAGCTCTAGTGTAAGAGGTGCAGATCTGTTTCATGAACAGCTATGCACGCTTGTATGTGTTTAAAGGCTGAGAGAATGCTCTGTCTTGCTCAGCCAGACTGTGGAGTGCAGCAGGGTCACTGGTTTAATGGCACAAAAGCAGTGGTATATGTAAGATTTAGCTTCTCTGTGAGGCATGAAGGAGGCCGGCAGAAGTTTTTTGGAAGAGGCTCTGGAGCACTTCCTTGAGACCAGGAGAACCATTTCAGTACATAGACACTGGAACCCAAATTCAGCTTTTCCACTGAACACTTTCTGTAGGTGCTGGGAAAAGCCTCTTGCTCATTAAACACCTCAATTCCCTGCCTGCATTTACAAAACGGCAGTAAGACCCCCATTCCTTGCAGTCTCTTCCCTTTCCGAGGTAGTACATCGTTCATTAAACAGAGAGGCACCTGATAAGGATGCACAGCAGAGTAAACTGGAGCCCGTCTTTCAGGTAGGGTCTTTTACCAAGATTACAGTGCAAATAAATTGAATGATAAAGCATGTTTACAGTCTCCAAGATGGACTCTGGTATAAAATCACAGTTTAAAGCACAGCTTAGAGTGAAACAAACAAGATTTTAGGTTATTCAATTTAAGATATAACAGACGTGAGCCCTGAAATGTTACAATCCCCTCACGCTTCTCAGGGTTTCCTGCTAATCCCAGTGTTCAGTCCCATAATATCTTTTTGGAACTATCTTGGCTTTCAGATATGGACCTGCAAATGCGTCACATGGCCCTCAGCAGCCTCTTCACAGAAACACTGATGATGATGAACAATTCTAGAGTGACAACTGCTGAGTCTCTACGAGGGAGCTTGCGAAAGTGGGTTGACAGCAAAGTGCACGGGTTGCTGGCGATGCCCCTCCTTACAGCAGCGTGTCAGAGCCTGGCCTCTGTGAGGCACATGGCAGAGACGACAGAAGCCTGTATCACTGCTTACTTCAGTGAAGGTAGGAGCCTGTCTTCTACTGCTGCTTGTCTCAAAACATTTGATTAGTCATGGATGCCCATTGAATACAAATCATCTGGAATACTTATAGCTTCACTCTATGTAGCACTGGAACTGGGTTTTAATCTGGTTTCCGTAATCAAAGCCACTTTCTTTGTATCTGATGGCTCCCAAGGCTAGATAGAGAGAAGTTAAGCCATTGTGGTTCGAGTTTTGCAACTGCTCTAATTGTGTTTTCTTAAGAACCATACCTGTCTTTGTGAAAACCGGTTTGCTCTGTGTAATGGTTGCCATTTTTCCAGCTAAAGGGGAAGACTTTTTAAAAGGAATCATCCTAAGAGAACAAAACAAGTATTTTTCCCCTCCTCTAGTGTTCTATAGGCTAATTTAAGAAGAAACCAGATTTCAGTACACCTGAAGGAAAGATTTAAAATTTCATTGTTAAAATTCCTGAATTTAATCCTGACTGAATGCTGGCAAAGTATCTTGCCTTGGCCTCAAGGAGGTGCCATATAATAGTGGAGGGTTTTTTTTTGTCTCCGTCAGAGTACCATGGCAAGCTGATTACCTGGAAAACATCTAAACCAGCCCAAATTCTGTGTTACAGGAATACAGTGAAATAAGTGCTGCTTTCTCACATACTCTTTGTTCCATTCTTTTGTTTTATTTACAGATTCTCCTCACTACCAGGATTTAGGCTGGGGCCCTATACTTGCCTCCCTCCAAGTTCCTGAGCTAACCATGGAAGAATTCCTGCAGGAGTGTCTGTCTTTAGGAAGCTACTTGACCCTATATGTCTACCTGCTGCAATGCTTAAACACTGACCAGACTCTTACCAATGAAATGAAGATCCTGCTAACCATCAGCAAATGGCTGGAACAAGTGTACCCAAGGTAGAAAACTCAAGGCTTCTGAATGTGCTTTGACTTCTAATTAGGTTGTCGTTGTATAGGCAGAAAAATTAGGTAGCCAGGTTAATTAGGTTATGTTTATCATCCTGCTGAATGAAATGGCAAGTCCTTCTATATCTACTCTTATGGAGTCTGTCCAATCTCAGTGCCAGCACTAATAGTTGTTGTTAAACATGAGAAGGAATTTAACTTGAACACCTCTGGTGCAGTTTGAGTCAGTTTTCAGTCAGAGAAACTTGATTTCAATGGCAGCCTGAATTTGTGCTGAATTAAAATGACTTTAAGCAAACCCTCAAATCACTGTGGGTTTCACTTTCCAGAATGTCCACTAGGTGGGATGTGTTATGTGCTAAATACTCAGTTTGGCTCTGAGAGACCTCGTGGTCAGAACTGCTTAATATGGGGACTGTACAGCAGAACTGAACCATGTCTGAACACAGTGGATCTGGTGGGGTGCCCAGAGTTAGGGACCTGTAAATCAGCTTGCTAGAAAAGAGTTCTGGCGGGGGACGGATGAATACCTTTGGGGTTTAAATAATAATACCTTGTACTTAAAGTATGTAACAACTATATCTAAGTTGCTCCTCAAATTGCCAGAATTTGGTGAATATTTTTCCATATTAATGTTGCTAATATTAATATTTGCTGTGAAGGAATACTTTGGGAAAATATATGTTCCCATTATTTCTCGAAATTCAAAGAATCCCTTCACTGTTGTAGGTACCATAGTAATTTGATTGCCAAAGTGTGAAGGATACAGCAAAGCCACTGTACACAGCAAATTAAACCTTGCTCTAAACATCAAAGCTGAGAGTGCCTGGGGTGGGAAATGACTGGGTGGAGTAATGTGAGGATAGTCTGATGCAGGAAACTCGTGCCGGTGCTTTATGCGGAAAATCTGAGCTAGTCAACTTGAACTGCAAACTGTTTTGGAAAGAATAAAAATATCATGGGGGAGCTTCACTTTGTGTTTTGCTTAACAAAAATCTTCAGTGTTTCCTTTTCTACATGATCATATCAAAAGTCTAAATTGTTGTGGAAGCAATAGCTAATGTTTTCTAAAGTGTTTTATTGGTAAGTAAATAAAAAAGGGTAGAGATAAAGCTTAATTCCTTTTAGACAAGTTTAAATCCACTTATGGCTGCAATATAATCTATTCTCAATTGTAAAACTTTAAAGGAAGCATTGTTCTTTGTCCTTTTATGAACCCTTAAAACCTGCTAGCTGATGTGTGCTTCACATCTGTAACAACAGCAGTCACAGCAGTGTAGTATCTGGTAGTAGTATAGTTATGCTATTTTCATATAGTAAGATTAGCTGTCATTAATTAAGCATCTGGGCTCTTCATGAGCATAATGGGGAGAGTTGCAAACTTCTTAACCAATGCATCTGACTTTTTTATTCATATTTTGCTTTATTTTATTCTTTAAATCTTACCTAAAGCTCAGCAAAGGAAGAGGCAAAGTTGTTTCTTTGGTGGCATAAAGCCATGCAGCTTTCCTTGATTCAGATGGAGCAGGATGACACTGTTCTGATTGAATCTGTCATTCAGACACTGCTGTCAATCCAGGGCAGGCAGAGTCAGCTGGCTGAAGAGAGAGTGACTTCCGGAATACTTGGTGCTATCGGGCTAGGCAGGAAATCTCCTTTGTCACCCAGGTAAGGGCTGAAGGTAAATTAATTGATTTGAGTCATCATGTTAAAAAGCTGCAGCCAGGATCCAGACTGCACAGCACAATGTCAAAAGATGTTCTGAATGCATGGCGTGCCCAAATCTATAAGGTTGTTTGGGCCCATCGCAGAAAAAAATGTACACGTGTTTTAAACTTGTTAGGAAGTGAATATGAACTTCTGTAAAGTTTGCAGTGGAAACAGAAGGAATATGCAGTGATTTGTGATTCTGGCTTAATGTCCATCTCATCAAAGTTTATAGAGAGACTGTTTATTAGAGGAAGATACTTCCACCTCATCTGTAGAAGATAATTTGAGTTGTCCTCACAAGAATTTTATATGATCACATGCACATTGCCTTTTCCATCTTACCCTGGAGGTGTTTGAAGTCTTAAGAGAAACTCAAAGAATTATGTGCTTGTCTGTTACTCACTTTGCTTTCTAAAGAGAGACACCAAGTTTGGTTATTAGGTATTAAAATCAAGTTCACCTTGGAAAGAATGCTACAAAAAATACTTAAAATGTTTGTGGAACATCAGTTCAACACAGTACCTAAACATAACACTGTGCTTATAAAAACCTTCTGGGATGCAATCCTGTTGAAATTGCCCTGAAATCTTAGTCTTGTTAACTCTTTGTTTTGGGTGATAAGAATGTTTCAGAGGCTGAGAAGTGAAGAAGTATTTTGGATGTCACCTGAGGGCTCTAGTTAGTCTTGGAACAGATGTAATATTTTATATGTATGGTATTTTATTGTCCTCTAATATGTATGATATCCTATCATGTATATATTAAAGTGATGCATTTATTTCTAATGCATTTAGAAAAAGGTTCTCTAAAGCCATTACTATGTTTCTCGTAGAGATGCCTCATGGGATAGAACTTCAGTTTATCTGCTGTTGGAGGACTTGCAAATTTGATACCACCTTCTCTCTCTGTCCTTTCCCTATACAAGGTTTAGGGTGGTTGCCCGCAGTTTGTCAGCCTTCCTCCTGGTGCAGATTCCTGCGGAGGGTCAAGTCCGCCTGAAAGCGGGGTCAGAGCCAAAGCTGTCGCTGAAGGCCCAGCAGGTAGTGTGTGCGAGTTGCTGGCTTATTGACATGCCTTCTTTGTGTCCTTGCTCAGCTTGCTGGTTAAAGCTTGTAAGAGTCACTACAAGCATTCCTTCAAGCTAAATCATGCTCTCAGCTTGTTAATTTTGTTCGACACTGAATGCCCTCAGTCTTTCTTTGCTACGGCTTTTCTCCTGGCTGTAAATTCTGAATTTCAGAAACAGGTTGTGGCTTCCATTTATCGTCTCAGGGAAGGGGGTCTATCACGAACTTCTTGTGTGTTCTTTTGCCATGCATCAAAACATCATCTTGGAATTTGCTAGAGATGAGGCCAGCTGCAGCATAGACCAGGTGATGATGTGAGTTTGCTGAACTCTGATAGCGGAACAGTGTGTCTGAGCCTTAAGCTAAAGTGATACTAGGTAAAACTGTTTATACAGCCTTGTATATATGAAGACATCATTTTCTAGTCTTACATGCTGTAAAGATGCAGGTGAATTTATTGTGTCTGTAAAGAGGACATTTGGAGCATAGTACATGGAAGGAATTTAAAGCAAACAGGAAAAAATAATGCTGCTGTGATTGCACTGCTTTTGAGTGATAAAGCAGAGCTACGTTCACACTAACATTTGTTTATATGAGATCAGGGCTTAAAAGCCCTGTGACAAATAAACATTATTTCTTTAGCATGTGCTCTCACCATGTTGTTGTATCGCTGAGTGCATGAGAAGAGGAAGGAGGAGTTGATTAGAAACCAAAGCAAAGTAACATACTTGGTACAACTTGTTTCTCTTCTCTCAGAAATTTATGAATCTTGTCCAGACATATTTTCCAGTGTTTCCCCTGAGTCGTACTGCCAGCATAGGCTCTTTTACATACAATTTCTAATTTGGCATTGTCTCTGAAATATTATTAATGGAGCAAAACAATACTTTCATGAAAGTAAGATGTTCAGAAGAAGCAGATAGTTAAGTGTGTTGCAGTTTGTACTTTAACGCAATTTCCTTAAAACTGTGTCTTTGAGTTCATGAAGTAAATATTTGACAGTATATTTAATACTATATATTTAGTAATAATAGTATATTAGTAATATATCCAGTAATAATAGTAATATATTTAGTAATAAAGTATGTTTAGTAATATTTGACAAGTAATAGTTCCTAACAAGCCCTGATTGAACAGTTATGTTGATTTCAGGGAGTGAACAGCTTGAAAAAAAGCGAGTTGATTTGAAACACTGCTATGTGATTGTATTTTACAAATGTTGTGTTATGAATACTCTGGGTTCTCTGGCACATAAGGATCTTCTAGTAGAATTGTGCATATGGTGGCTTACAAACTGGCTTGTGGACCAAAGTACTCACAGCTGACAGAATTTTCCCTTGTATCTGTAGGCACTGAGTGTTCTTGGATCTATGGCCTCAAACAAACAATATATGGATTATCAAGAGCAGCTCTCCCAGGCTTCTCTGTTCATCAAGCATCCAGAACATTGCTTTCAAGATTGCAATAATCTTCTGTCTCTCCTTATTAACACTCTGTATCCAGAAGTGCATTATTTGGATAGCATACGGTAGCAGCACTGAGCTCACAGAATCATCGTAGAGTCATGGAATCAGCTGGGTTGGAAGTGACGTTGAAGATCCAAGTCCAGCCATTACCCCAGGACTGCCAAGGCTACCATTAAACCACATGACCACATCTGCACGGTTTGTGAACACTTCCAAGGATGGTTCCCAGGGCACTTCCCACTGCCCTGGGAAGCGTCTTCCAATGGCTGATTGTCCTCTCTGTGAAGGAATTTTCCCAAATACCCAGTCTAAACCTTCCCTGGCTCAGCTTTACGCTGTGACTTCTTGTCCCATCATCCAATGTTAATTATTCTGGTTTACATAGAATGTTGTTATTGCGCAAGTAATTTTTACCTTCCACTTTTAGTCAAGCCAGAAATGTGAATGGGAACTGGCACTGGCAAGTTTTCACATTTTCAATGTTTGCTTTCTTTTGATTTGTTGGCATGTAGAATTGCTTAGATTTTGTTGACTGAAAACACTTGAATATCTTCCTGTATATGATGCAGGAGAATACGTGAGGACAGGTGTACAAATCATTAGCCAGCAAGCCTTATCCTGTGGCATCTTGAGTTTTTGCTTCGTGCTTTTTATTTTCCACCATGCCATCACTCAGGCCAGTTCAAAGTGAGTGGAGTATTGTGTATGAAAGAGGTTTTGACTTTCTTAACCAGTCTGACTTAATCTTATGTGTGTCTGGAGACTTGTGAAATCTCTGTATTTGGAAAAAATAGTATTTTAAATTTTGACTTTTTTTTCTTGCTGTCCCACAGAAGTCTGTAGTTGGAAGGCATGCTTACAATCTTCTTCCACTTCTGTAAATACAAGCTAGAAAAAGAACTTTGGGGTTTCCTATTTTCTAAATACTAGTGAATACGCATATATATATATTACTTGATTAAATGCAGGTAACTTCTAGCCAAGTTCTTTTTAAATCGGGGGATTTAAATGCTGAGACGCATCTTCTGGATCTCCAGTGTCTGGCAGGGGATCATTCAGTTATGTTCTTGCTAGATAGGATTACTTAATTCTGAAAGTCTGGTTGTTTAGGAAATACTGATTTAGAAGGTGGACAGCCACCATGTAAGTTTATGTTCTGGCAGAACTTTAGAAGACACTGTGAAAAGGTATTTTTCTTGTATTGAAGTTGGTGATCACTTGTTTCAAATTCTGTTGCCAAAGCATGAACCATGAGTCTGTAAATCTGCTGTTTCAGCTGAATAATGGCTGGTTTTGTTGCCTTGTCTGATCATAAGATGCACTTTTGTTCAAGGAATGCAGAAGGTGAGTGACCCCAGTTGCTTGTCAGTTGTCCCTTTCATTACTGATCTGTTTGAGGTGATCCATGATCCTGCAGTCCCAATCCATACACCTCTACGAAGGAACGCTGACTGCCTCTTCTGTTCCTCCATTAATTGTGCCTTTATGTTTATGACATGGTTATATATGGTACTTGGTACATGTATCATGTTGGTACATGTTTATAACATGGTACAGATGGTTAAAATGTTAGTTCTGGTCGCTAGGGGAAGGAATTGTGCTACCTACTGTCTGGTCAATGATGCTTTGAAGTGTTGCTGTGGTTCTGGTGTTCTTGGAAAAGAAAACACCTTTTTTTTTTTTCTTGACAGATTCTGACAACTGTGCCAGCTGGGTCATTGAATCACCTTTATCTTAATGTGGTCTTAGAGTTCTTTGCTCTATCTGTGAGCCTATACATATATATACATATGTACATCCCTCTGTATATTAACCAGATAGCAACGCAGCATGGTTTTTAACAGGCTCTTGGAAAATTCATGTCTGGAAGAATACATTCTGCTGCTTTCTCGCCCCCTCCCCAAAGACTTAAAATCACTGGTTTTATTAGATTTAATGTTACAGATCACGTTGCAGAAAAAATGTTAAAAAGTCAGAAATATATATGTTTGACATGCACTTTGCAAATGAGATGTTGTTTCGGCTGTTGAGTTTTTACAAATGTTGGATTTATAATATATCTGCAAAGACTATACAAAATAAAAATGAAAAGTCAAGTAATTTGTGACAAGCACTATGATATTTTCAACCTGCTGGAACAATTCAAGTTAGGTAATAATTGTTCTTTGAGAGGGAAGTATGATGGGGAATGCCAGCTCAGTTGATGAAGGTCTGGAGACTATTCTCTTTGACATTCTGCCGTTGTTGTGTGTGACACAACAGCCTGATTTTGTGCCAAGAGACCAGGAGAAATTTCTTTTATGTGATGGCAGAAATACTGCTGCTCTGTCCTGGCAAAATCCCTCAAACCTCTGTAGTAATGTGATTGTAGGGCTATGCACTGGTTCTGTTCTTTCAGCACTCACACCTGACCCAGGCTGGAATTTGGTATTTATCCCAAATGAGGGAAAAGCTGAATGTGTGAAGGGAAGTGGGAGAAAACTGCCTCCAGTGCTGGTGGTACAGCAGTTTTGCTGAAGGCTTTGCTGGTGAGAAGAGCTGAAGCAAGATGTTGCTGCTGTCAGCAAACACTGCTGACACCACCATCATGTGCATTTTTTTTCACTGTTGTAACATCTCCCTGAATAACTTGGTTCTTAAAAAGAGAGGGTTTGGACAAGGGCCTGTAGAGACAGGACAAGGGGGAATGGGTTCAACCTGCCAGAGAGGAGATTGAGATGAGCTCTTAGGCAGAAGCTCTTCCCTGTGAGGGTGCTGAGGTGCTGGCACAGGGTGCCCAGAGAAGTTGTGTCTGCCCCATCTCTGGCAGTGTTCAAGGCCATGTTGGATGAGGCTTAGAGGAATCTGCTATAATGGAAGGTGTCCCTGCCTGTGGCAGTGGCTTGGAACTGGTTGAGCTTTAAGGTCCCTTCCAACACAAACCAGTCTGTGAGTCTATGAAAAGTAATAGAAAATATACTGTTGCCTTTTTTTTACCATTTCTTAATCAAATAATTCTGATGAAAATTATCATGGCTAAAGTACTCTCAATAATACTATGGTGAGCACCAAGAATTCTGGAGAATTCCCCGTGAGCTACTGCTTTTGCTGTATGTGTCACACCAAACCAGTCTTCTGGCTTCTTAGTGACCATGGTAGTGGAAGAAGTCTGAACCTACGCTTTCCTCGAGTACAGGGGAGCAGTTTTATTAAGAAACAGATCCGCTGGCAGTTCTCTGTTGCAAATATGAACACCAGATCCTAGGGTTTTATTCTCCCTAAATAATAGTGGTGCCCAAATAAATGGTGCCCAAAAGATTGATGACTTGTTTCTTCTTGTCTTACTGGAAAGATTTTAATGTTCTCAGTACTTCACACCCTCCCTTCTGCCCTAAACTGCAGGGTTTTGTTCACATCAGGTCTTGTTCACATCATAAACATAACCAGGTAGTCTCAGAAGGAGAATAGTTTTGTGTTGATTTTAGCACTGTAGATTGCAGTGAAAGGAGATGAAATTGGAATGTCAGCTTAAAGCGTGCCTTTTGGATAATTGGTACAGTTTAGTTGGGGAATGAATATCTCTTTTGTCTCGCACAGCAGATGTTGCATTGGGATGAATTGTTGCCTGTGGACTGCGGCTTAAGTGTTAAGAAAATTGAGGACAAATGGGGAAATGGACCTAACAGCTGAATGTGGCATTAATTTAAGGCAGTGGAGTGGAAAACCAGAAGCTGAACAGCAAGATGTATGAGACATACTCCTATGCAGGGTGACTCCACAGCATCCCACAGGGGCTGTGGTGGTGTGGGGATGGAAGCTGCTACCACTGACTCTGGAAGCTGCTCAACAGAGCAATGGCCAAATCCTCCCAAACGCTGGCTGTGTGTGAACTAGGGGGAAAAGGGAGATGAACTGGAACACATTTATTAGATGCCAGATAAGGACAGTACTGGAAACCTCCTGGCATGTGTCCTGCTGCATTTGGTCACTCCTATACTGGTTTGAGTGGTGCTTTGAGTCCCTGGTGAGGGCCAGACCTGCCAACACAGGGCTGCTTCCTCACGTGCCTCCTGGGCATGTTGGGGTGCAGTGGGTGCCTACCACACCATCACTTCTGTTTGTTGGCCTGCTAACACTGACCTGTAAGCTGTCAGCAGGCTTATCATCTGCCCCTGGACAGTGCCCTGTTGTTGCTGTTGCACTCTCACATTAAGGACAGCTCCTCATCCTCAGCTTGTCCTTCCTGAAGAGGCTGTCTCTGTCCATGGCAGCTCTTCAGGCTTGTGAGCTGTCCCACAGCATCTCCATCATGCCAGTGAGACTGTACCCCTGCAACTGTACATGGACCTCTCAATTCCTCCTGCTTGTTTCCCCTGTTGAGAGGCACTTGGCTGTGCTGATTTCTCAGAACAGGTATGAGAGCTTTCCCCACAACGCTGTCCTGTAGGCACTTTATTGTGCACATACACTGGAGTGGGCTCCTTCCACTCCACTGCTGGCTACGAGTTCTCTCCTCAGCACCTCTCCCATACCCTTTGCTGTCCAAAGAACAGAACATCAGGTAGTGAGAAGGAAAGATTGGGAGCAGACTCTTCCCATTGAAGATTGATTTAGATGGATGGGTTGGAGGTCCCTCACTAGGAGGACCAGCAGGATTCAGGCAAACTAATTCCTCTGTTTCTCTTAGGGGTGTAGTGGGGTTCCTGTACCTGGATATCCTTATTCTCCCATTTCCTGCACTTATCGTGGGCTGTGCTCTGGAAGCCAGTAAGTGAAAGCCAAACAGTGCTAATCCATGAGTTTTCTTACATCTAAATTGCTCCAGCTATTCTGTGCTGTCCATTTGCTGTCAGCACACCTGTGCATCCTACATGGGTTTTGTATTTGGACCCCAATTGCTTGAATTACAGAAGTAGTTTTCAAGAGAAGAATCCTGTAAGCCAAATCCCAACCCCATACATAGGTAGAAATGGGTTCTCATTATTCTATGTCTATAAACCATAAGGGCTTATAAATCCAGTTCAGTTTGTTCAACTAATATCTGAGGTCTCTTCCTGTGATACCTCTGAAACTGAGCCTACTGGTCCATGACTATGCTGTCTGCTATAACTTCATTTTTCTCTTTGCATCTTTTCCTATTTTTATTAAATGTAGCTTTTCCACTGCTGGGATTTTAAACTGGGATCTAAAAGATCAGGTTAAAGTATTTCCTTGTATTTATTATTTCTTTATTTCTTTATGTATTTTCCCTTGTTATCCTCTCCAAGTAATTTAAAATTGTGCTTTCCTTTCCCAGTGAAGGGGTGAACTTTAAAATAACAGTTCCCAGGGTGGGGATGAGCTTGGAGCAGAACCACAGGCTTGATGGTGATTCATGAGCTGCGTGGGCTCCAGAAATGGGATTGTTATGGGAAGAGTTTTGGAGCTGCTGCACTGGCATTATTGTACAGAGCATTGAATCCAGTGATAACAAACCGGAAAGTAAGTTCTTGTCACCACTTCATATCTTTCAATTCTTTCTCATCCTCCTATATGCTAACCTGTTGCTCTTCACAGCCCTCTCCTGGACCTTTGTCTGCCTGACCAAGACTCCAGGTGGACTTGCATCATCCTGTATTGTAAGCTGGGTATATTCACCTGGTCTTGGAACACATTAGCAATTGGGTTAGAGACTTGCCTGTGGATGGCCAGTGACTGTAGTAGCAACTTCATCTCAGGACAGATGAGTAGTGGGGCCTTAAGGGAACTTCTTCATGTAACACAAAGGTGGAAACTGTTTGGAAATAATTTTCTTTGGATCTTTTTTTTTTTTTTTTTTTTTGTTTTGTTTTGTTTTTTTTTTAAATGCCAGTTTGGTTTATTTGAACATTTTCATGGCATATTTATTACAAAGCACCGAGATTCTGCTTATGTGTGCACATTGGCACTAGGAGCTGTAGTGGTGCTGCAGTACAGACCACCCTTTGCAAGCCTTGCTTTCAGCTCTGCTGTCTACCAGCTTTTGGAAAACCTCTTTTTCACTTGGACTCCTTTTGGAAGTTAGGATTTTTTTAAAACTCTTAAATAAGCTCTTCTGGGAGTTAAGGAATAATAATAATTTAAAACAACAGCAACAAAAAAAAAAATAATCCAAATCCCAAAGAAGAACCCAAACAAGCAGAAATTCAAGTAGTGTTTTTTTCACAGCTGGTATTCGAAACATGAAAATTCACTTGCTGGCTCTAGGAAGCTGCATGTGGTTTGACAAGTGGAGTGGTGAAAAACTGCTTTTTGAAGTAATGTTTGCAAAACACCAAAACAAAAAGATGTGAGAAGAATCGTCGACTGTTACGTGCTTGCTCAATGCTATCTGATACAGGCTAAAAACACACAGGTTGGGTTAGAACTGACAGCAGATCCTCTGCTGCTCTTCCAGCTCCGTTCCTCTTTGAGTTCTGTTTTCTTCCTTGTTTTCCCTTTAAAGCCTTCCCTGGCTTTTAAGCAGCAACAGGAATGGAAGTCATGCAGCTGCAAGGCCTGTTTGACCTTCTGTGCATCATCCAACATTAGTCTTATATCCAGTGGGAAAAGGTACCCTTGTACAGAGCAGACTGGAATTGGAGCCATGTGGGTGTGGATGAGGCTGCCTTGTCCTCAGCTGCATCTCAACGCTGTTCTTTGTGTTGGCAAAGTCTGGTCACCACTGTGTCTGCGGTCAAAGTTCTCATAGGTGGAGTCTTGTGGATGTGACCTGGCAATAGGAGAAGTGAGTAAGGTGAAGACAGATTTCTGGCAGTGCTAGACTTCATGAAGTGGTTTCAGCCAGTAGTTAAGGAGTGTCAGAGTGTCTGCAATACTGTATGATACAGATTCTCCCTGCTGCAACAGGTAGCTTTCAAGTGTCTATCTAATGTTTTACATCTTAGAGCATCCAGTATCATTTCCAACACTTTGAACATTAATTAGTACTACCGTCCTGCTGCTCAGAGCTTCAGGAGTTTGTGATAAACCTCTCTTGAGAAGGATCTTCTCATGTAGAATGCAGAGGATCTTGTTTCTTAAGCTGTTATCTGTGTATGTATCTATAGGAATACAGTCAAGGGTGCAGGTGCGTGTGGTTTAGACACTGTGAATCAGTGGAACTATGCTTTTGCAAATAGTTATTAGAAGTTTAACTCTCAGATTAAACTCTACAGAGGGGAGATTGAGATGAGATCATCAGCAGAAGTTCTTCCCTGTGAGGGTGCTGAGGTGCTGGCACAGGTTGTCCAGAGAAGCTGTGGCTGCCCCATCCCTGGCAGTGTTCAAAGCCAGGTTGGACAGGGCTTGGAGCAACCTGCTCTAGTGGAAGGTGTTCCTGCCTGTGGCAGGGGGGGAACTGGATGAGCTTTAAGCTCCCTTCCAATACGAACTGGTCTGGGATTCTGTGATCACACAGGAGTAACTCAGGGTGGAAGGGAGCAGCCCTAGGCAGGTGTAATTATACTGACCTCAGATACAGCTTCTTCAGGTTTAGTCTAAAGATTGGTTTGGGGTTTTAGTTTGTTCCCTTTGCACTTCCATCCCTTTGTAGCTTGGCCACTCCTGCTGTCACTATTCAGGATTGGTGTTGTGCTGGGCAGTGGGAAATGCCAAAGGTACTGTGGGAGTATGGTATTGATGCCAGCCAAAGAATGGCCCTGTCACACCTGAGCTGGCTCTAAGGTGAGAGCTGTTTGGGATCTCTGTACCTTCCTCCACACTTCTCAGAGCTCATCAGCTTTGGGGTGGGCACCTTTTATGCTCCAATCATTAAGAGACTGGGGTGCAGATGGAAGAGAGGGTTTCTGTTGCACCATTTCCATTCTCTTCATCATTTCTCAGCCTGGCACAGACCCTATCCCATCCTGTTCCCATATTCTGTCCCTCAAGTGAATCATTCTTTTGCTATGTTAATATGGTTTCCTACCACACTGTGGGGCTATGTCCCACATAAGCTTCTGCTGCAGCATCCATATGCTATGGTCTCTCCAGCCTGCTGCCCTAGTCCCTTCTCCTCCTCCCAGAAGTGCCCAAGCCTTGGTCCCTCACAGAAGCCATCATCCCAGCCCTGTCCTTGTCCCAGGACCCTGCTCTCAGGCCAGAAGATGGCTGCCAAGACCAAGGACATGTTGTATTTCTCTCCTTTGCCATCTCCTCACTCCTGATGGATAAACAGAAGCAGAAGGCAAGACATTCTTACTGGGCGAGGCTGGATGGAGCTGAGGAGGCACCTGTGAAGTGAGAAGGAAGACATGGGTTAGCAATGTGGTCAGAGTGAGCTTGGGAGCCAGGACTGACCTATAGGTGCTGAGGACCTGCACTGCAGGGTGGTCACAACACTCCAGTGAACGGGGAGAAGATCTTCTGTCAGGTGTGTGGTACTCTTCATGGGGATGGGAGCTGGGCACTGGAATATAAGGAGCAAAGTGTTTCTGGTTGGTCTTATGGCCCCTACAGTTCACGACAAGCAGTGGCTTTTGCAAGGTGTTGATGTTAGATTGTGAAGGTGGGTCATGCTAATACAATACTTTGTCCAGCCTGAAATGCAGAGCCCAGGATCCCTCCTGGTCCCCTCCTCCCCAGTATCACAGAGCAGGGGGCTAGGGACCAGCAGCCTCTGGGCTTCTTGATAGGTCTCATTCCCCAGTCCATGAGCTGATTCTCATCTGCTACAAGCCTGGTTTCCCTGCTGTCATAGCCTTGGTGTGGCTGAGAGGTGGGATGTCACTAGTGATGGGGAAGCATCTGGATAGTGAGGCCCAGGGGACCAAGAGGTGTGATCTGTTAAATGAGGATGCCCACCCCAGGAGATGGAAGTGTTGAGTGGGATGCAGCAAAGATGAATCCTGCCCATGGGCTCCAGGGGAAAAGGTGGTTATTAGTCTGCTTCAGAAAAAAAACAAATAAATTAAAAACCTGGCTGTGTAGGCATCAGGTTCTCTGCTAATTGCCCATCTGTTAGTTATAACCTTACTCCTCGGATGCAGAAAAACTCCTGTTCCCTCTGTCTTTTCAAAAGTCCCTTCTCAAAGGAGACCTCTGCTCTGCAGCCAGTGACCAGCCAGCGAGGAACAACCTCTTGCTTGCTCTTAGATTTCTTCTTAGAAATATCCTTTTAGAGTGGAAAATCATGAAGAAACATTATAAAGTGCTCAAAACAAACCCAGCCCTTCCTAACTGATGCTACCTGTCACATCTCATTGCAGGTTACCAGTGTGATAGATACAGCAATACGTACCTCCTTTAGAGAAAACGGTGAAGATAACTATCACCAGCAAAATGAGCACTTTAATTCCCAGTGGCACAAAGATCAGGATGAGGAAGAAGGAGCTGCTGGATGATCTGAACCTATAGAAGTACACGGTCCCCTCTGCTCTCCCATGGCTGTTGACAGCGGTGCAGGTGTATTTCCCATCGTGGGTCAGGTACTGGAGCTCCCTGGTGACACGGTGGCTGGTGCTGGTGATGGAGCTGAGGTTGCTGTAGGGTGGTCCTGTCCAGGTCAGGGTGGGCGCTGGCTCCCCCTCGGCAGTGCAGCGCGCTTGGAACGTGTGATCCCCATTGGAGCTGACGGTAATGTTAATGATCCTGGGGGCAGCTGCAGAAAGCAGGAAAGTGTGTCAGGGTTCTAAAATGAAATAACTTGCAATGAGGCCCCATCCAACCTGGCCTTGAACACTGGCAGGGATGGGGCAGACACAGCTCTGGGCACCCTGTGCCAGCACCTCGGCACCCTCACAGGGAACAACTTCTGCCTCAGATCTCATCTCAGTCTCCCCTCTGTCAGGTTAAAGCCATTCCCCATGTCCTGTCCCTACAGGCCCTTGTCCAAAGCACCTCTCCAGGTTTCTTGTAGCCCCTTTAGGCACTGGGGGCTACTCTAAGGTCTTACCTTCAGGACCCTTCTCCAGGCTCAACCAGCCAAGATCTCTCAGCCTGGCTCCAGAGCAGAGCTGCTCCAGCCCTTGCAGCATCTCCGTGGCCTCCTCTGGACTCACTCCAACAGCTCCACATCCCTCTTGTGTTGTTGCTCCAGAGCTGGGTTCTCCCCAGAGTGCAGCGGAGGGGGAGAATCCCCTCCCTCAACCTGCTGCTCACGCTCTGGGGTGCAGCTCAGCACAAGTGACGGTTCTGGGCGCAAGTGCACACTGAAGCCAGGTCATGCTGGATTCAAACCTTTCCTTCCTTTTTTTTTCTCAGCACCTTTTGGCTGGTCTCTGCTCCCAAGGAACAAGGGATGGGACAAAAGGAAATGGCCTCAAACTGCACCAGGAGAGGTTTAGATGGAGATTAGGAGCAATTCCTTTCCCAAAGGGTGCTCAGACATTGGAACAGGCTGCCCAGGGCAGTGCTGGAATCACCATCCCTGGAAGTGTTCACAAACCGTGTAGATGAGGCCATCAGTGACATGAGTTAGTGATAGCCTTGACAGTGCTGGAGTAGTGGTTGGACCTAATGGTGTTAAAGGTCTTTTCCAGCCTCTTTTATTCTGTGATTCTGTGGTTCTTTCCTTAGAATTCCCCACCCTGCCTATGTTGGATAATGGAGCAAAGGGGTTCACACAGCGAAGCCTGGGTGCAAGGATACGTAGGCTCTTTGTGTTTTATCTCTGCAATGGCTTGGTTTTATGAGCTTTGGTCAGCTACAACTGTTGTGACTTTCCACAGTGGCAGAAAGCAGAGGTGCTGGGCTGTGCAGGGCAGTAGTCCATGGGGATGGAGTGCTTTCTGCAGCTGCACCATGAATCACAGCCTGATGCTGTCTGTAACATGGGCTTCTTTACAGCTGGTGACCCTTTTGTACTGACTGTGCCTGCACATTGTCCAGGACAAGGCAACCATGGTGCTCTCCTGCAAGTGTTACGGCTGTTCCTTTGGTCTCTGACCTCCAGAGCACACATAGATCCATCTGTGCGAGCCCTTTGGTGTGTGAGACTTGCCAGATTTGGCAAATTATTGTCAGGGAACATTTACACGCCTGACAACAAACTATTCTTCATGTTTTTCTCCAACCTTGTAGTGACACCTACCAGTGTAGGTCCCTGGTTGCTTTGGGGCAGCACATCAATACCAAAATAGAGCCACTTACTTTGTATCCTGTATTTGCAGCATATAGGATTGAACAGTGGTAAAGATCATCTGGGGGATGAGAAATGTTAAAAGGTCCACCACTGAACACGTCATCTTTGGTCTAGTCTGCTAAGGAAGCATAGAATGTAGGAGTAAGCATATCTTACTTATCAACCCTCTCCTCTTGGGTCTGTTGACCTATTTAATGCATTTGGTTCCTAAAGGCCATCTGAAAACTGAAGGGAATTAAACGACTGTCCCCATGGAGCAAAAGAATGAGTTCAATATTGATCTCGTTTTTTGTTAGGCTAGAAAACAAATATACAGCTCACAACCACCTACAGCATGTCTTTCTCCTTGTCTGTGTGATACAGGAGTTTGAGGGTGGAGGACTGATCCATAGGAAAGCTAGCTGTGCTAGCTGTCATGTCTCATTTTTTGGTGCTTAAATTAACCTTTTAAGCATTATTTAATTATTCTATTCACACTGTCAGCATCCATTCCCACAGCAGGGTGCAGCCTGGGTACCATCTCTGTGTATGTTAACCAGTTCTTACGGTGGTAAAATCCAGCAGCCCCTGAGAGGCTAATCCTGCAGCCGTCCTACCCTGCTGTTCTGTGTATGCAGGTGTTCAGGAGCTGCTCCAAGTGAAGGAGAGCCGTGGTCACGCTGTGTGTGAGTGTGCCTTGGAGCTGCTCCAATGATGGAAAGCGCTGACCTTGTAGAGTTTCCCTGGCAGTAACCACGCTCACCCTCGGGTCCCATCTGGACCTCACAGTGCACAGCAGACCTGAGACAGTTGCACTTCATATGCAAAGTCATCCCACACATGGCACTTTTGCACTTGTGGGTGAAGTCTGAGTATGCTCCTGAGCCCACCTGGGTCTCCCACTGATCCTCTGATCTACTGTGTACTCTAGGAGATGGGAATAGTGTTTGGCATTTGCTCATCATAGCTGGTTTTCAGGCTGTTTGTACTTATTGTTTGCTGCTCCAGAGGAGTGTGAACCTGTGGCACCCAGGTACCAGGTGGCTTGCCTTTCCAATCCCAGAACAATCCAATCATCCAGGGCTTCATGTGTTTACATTTGCTAACATGTGCTGAGCACTCAGGCTCTCCAGTGTAGATTCTGATGAAGAGGATGTCTTTAACCCCTTCCCATGGGCTGCTGACCCCAGCTTGCCTCTCTGCTGCCTTTACAGGTCCTGTGCTGAATGGACAAAACAGGATCGTAGAAGCCTATGGTTTGTGTTGGAAGGGACCTTAAAGCTCAACCAGTTCCAAGCCACTGCCACAGGCAGGGACACCTTCCATTATAGCAGATTCCTCTAAGGCTCATCCAACATGGCCTTGAACACTGCCAGAGATGGGGCAGCCACAGCTTCTCTGGGCACGCTGTGCCAGCGCCTCAGTACCCTCACAGGGAAGAGCTTCTGCCTAAGAGCTCATCTCAGTCTCCCCTCTGGCAGGTTAAAGCCATTACCCTTGTCCTGTCCCTACAGGCCTTGTCCAAAGCACCTCACCAGCTCTCTTGTTGGTCTCTTTAGATACTAGACTTGTCTGGCTCTTACAGCGGCCCCAGAGCCTGGCTATTTCCTTACCACTTTTGTTCCTATTTCGTTCCCTGTTTTGCACTCTTTGTGTCATACTGGAAGACTACAGAAGGCAATGAGTATTCCCTGCCCAAAATGTTATAAACTGTCCACAGAGATGGCAAAGCCAACCCTTCAGAAGTCTGTCTCATCAGTTTCCACATATTGTGGCTCTAACTTCCCTATGTGGAGGCTTTGCCTCCTTTGTCTCTCCTGCCCTCTTACCGATCAAATGCAGTTTTATCCCATTCCTGCTTTCATACTTGTCATGGATATCTCCAGACAGCTCCACCCTGCAGAAGTATCTCTCGCTGTCGCTCCATGTCAGGTTGTCAATCCTGATGGAAAGGTCTTTATGCCAGGGGTTGCCAAGCAGTTTGTATTTGTTTTTGTAGCTGATGGCAGTCTTGCAGAGCTCGCTGGTGCTCTGACTAATGCACTTGAACACAACTGTGCCATTGTAAGGTTCTTTGATCCTCCAAATGGCAGTGAGAGTCCTGTCAAACGTTTTGTAGGGGTGTGTGAAAGTGCAGGGCAGGATAACCATCTTCCCAAGCTCACCAGTGACATCAGATGGGACGTGAACAGACCAGCCACTGGACTGCAGGCCTGGAAGCAAAAAGAGATGATCAAGACTAATTTATTAGGAGTGTTTAAGAGGAAAATTGGCCATCCTTCCTGCATTGCCCTGTTGTTGGTCAGACAATGATGCTGTGCTCCTATGGTGGGCCCTGTGCTGATTAGTGTTCTTGCTGAGGAGTTGCACATGATTGTGCAGCCTCGTTACTGTGGACCTGGTGCCATGCACAGTGTTGAAAGTGATTTAATTCCTAAGCAGGCCTCTTGTTTGTAAAGTGAGCACCTTACGCCTTAAGCTGTGTAACAGTCTTTTGCAGTTAACAAACATAAAAAAGCATTCAACAGTGTCCCACATGACATCCTTGTCTTTAAATTGGAGAGACGTCAATTTGACAGGTGGACCACTTGACCACTCTGTGGATAAAGAACTGGCAGGAAGGCCATACACAAAGAGTTGTGCTCAATGGCTCAATGTCCAGCTGGAGACCAGTAGTGAGTGGTGTCCCTCAGGGATCAGTGTTGGGACCAGTCTTTTTCAACACCTTTGATGGTGACATGGACAGTGGGATTGAGTGCGCCCTCAGCAAGTTTGCTGATGACACCAAGCTGTGTGGTTCGGTTGATATGCTGGAGGGAAGGAATGCCATCCAGAGGGACCTTGACATGCTTGTGAGGTGGGCTGATGCCAACCTTATGAAGTTTATCCATGCCAAGTGCAAGGTCCTGCACCTGGATCGGAGCAATCCCAGGCACAGCTACAGGTTGGGCAGAGAAGAGATTCAGAGTAGCCCTGCTACCCTGAGTAGGACTTGTGGGTGTTGGTCGATGAGAAAATGAACATGGGCTGGCAGTGTGCGCTCACAGCCCAGAAAGCCAGCCATATCCTGGGCTGTATCAAAAGGAGTGTGACCAGCAGGTCAAAGGAGGTGACCCTGCTACTCTCCTCTGGTATTGTGAGACCTCACTTGGAGTACTGTGTGCAGTTCTGGTGTCCTCAACATAAAAAGGACATGGAACTGTTGGAACAAGTCCAGAGAAGGGTCATGAGGATGATCAGGGGACTGGAGCACCTTCTGTATGAAGACAGGGTGAGAAAGTTGGGGCTGTTGAGCCTGGAGAAGAGAAGGCTGCATGGAGACATGGAGACCTCATAGCAGCCTTCCAGTATGTGAAGGGGGCCTACAAGGATGCTGGGGAGGGATTCTTCACTAGGGACTGTAGTGACAGGACAAGGGGTAATGGGTTAAAACTTAAACAAGGGAAGCTTGAATTGGATATAAGGAAGAAGTTCTCTACTGTAAGAGTGATGAGGCACTGCAATGAGCTGCCCAGGGAAGCTGTGAATGCTCCATCCCTTGCATTGTTCAAGGCCAGGTTGGATGCAATCTTAGGTGAAATGGTTTAGTGTGAGGTGTCCCTGCCCATGGCAGGGGGGTTGGAACTAGATGATCTTAAGGTCCTTTCCAATTAACTATTCTACGTTTCAATGATTCTACGACATTTATGTGTTTGGGGAGCAGACTTTTTTTTTTTTCTTAAATAATAATAATATAATAATAATAAAGGTTAAAAATTAGATTTTGCATGTATTCATAAATCTGGTGGCTTTAGGCCAGTGTAGCAGCCCTGTATTTGAGTGCATGCACAGACATGGTACTATGCTATCGTATTTGTTACAGTAATCGGTTGGTGGTTGCATTACCCCTGGGGAAGGTGTTAGCAGCTGATGCTCCTAATGATCAGTGCTGCTGTCATCATAGTAGCATCTAACTGAAAGCTGTGGCAGCATCTGAATAAAGACTTGAAGATACTCATCTTAGGAAGGCTGGTGAGAACAGGCAAGTTCCCTGTATTAGCTCCTGTTATAGGAAGGAGGATGTCCTTGAGAATAGAGACAGCATCTCCCTGTCAGCAGAGCAGGTTGTCACTGTGTGGGTTCTTCCCAATATTTTCCCAGTCAGGCCTCATGGTGAGGGGAAAACTGAGTTTTCCATCTGATGTCACATATGGGATTTTGCTTTCTTGGCCAAACAGTCTTAGTAAATCCTAGTGCAGTCTGGGGAGCTGAACCCCACTGCCATCAGACCCAGTCTGATCACTTTTGTTCAAGGATGAAAACAGCCTTCAATTGAATGGATACCCCCCACCTTTGAAGTATATAGTGAAAACTCAATGTATCATCTATTTCTTTTCCCCAGGAACCAACAACATCAACAAACATCACCTGTAGGCAGTGTTTGCTATATAGTTATGTGTATCTACCCACTGTTTTGCTAAGTGCAGGCTATATCAGCAGACTGTGTCTTTAGGAGTGTCTGTGGCTATGTTCCTCTCTTATAAAACCAACTTAATGGCTTTGTTAAGTCAGGAGCTTTCCCTTCAATAGCCAAGAGTAACTTCAAAATCTGTAAAGATGACCTGCAAATAATTGCCACCTACTCCTGGTCCAGCTGGCTTCACTGTGGACTCTGGGCATTCAACTGTCAGGTTCCTTTTGTAAATTCCAAGATAAGATTTGTTGCATGTTCTTATATCTGTTGTCCATGATATTTGACAAATACCTCGCTGCCAGTGCAACTTGTATCAATCTATTGTCTGCTGCACAATGGACAAAGGCCAGTGCGGGATCAGTTCTCTGCTGTTATTTATCTGGAACCAGCGCCAAGCCAGTACTTTGATTCCTGAGATCTGGAGTCAGGCTGCCTTGCCATTCGTTATAGCCTAGGAGCCTTTTGCAGCCTAGATAATCGAATGTACAAGGCTACGTGGCTCCAAGAAGCTCATGGAGCATAAGGACCTGGCAGTGAAAGAAGAAAATGCTCTTTGCTTTCTAGTTTATTCCATGTTATTTTGGTTATTTTACAGCATGTCACTGTGACCCTTACTTTCGGAGAACTGCAGATCGTGTGCTTTTGAGTACATAGTATCATACAATGGTGAGGGTTGGAAGGCAACCTAAAACATGCTTTCCTTTTCTCTGCCACCTTTTTGGATTGCATTTTTTAAAATATATTACCCAGAGAAAGTTCTCTTTTAGCACATGAACATCCCCACCTTCCACAAGAGAAATAATGTTAAAAATCAGTGCTTCTAATGTTACCAGTTCCACCCATTTCTATGGAATGACCTCAGTTTCCCTAATGAGTGAAGAGATTTGTCAGCATCTTCTGTACGATTTAACCATAACCTTAAAGACTGGTAAGTCTTCCATGGCTTCCTCCTGCTAATATCCAGATTCCATACATTCCTGGAATTGAAGATCTCACAAGAAACAAGAAGCTCATAGGCAAATAGCCTACACATCTTACACAGGAGTTGTCAGGTCAGTGTGTCTGCTATTTGTCAGTGGAACAGCCATGAAGACAAGATCAAGAGCTGAATACCACCACAGACATTAGCCTTGCTCTAGCAAACACTTTTTGACAGCATATCTAAGCAAATTCCATTGAGTATAATGGAACTTAAGTGCATACTTGAAGTTAAACGTGGGCTGAAGTGCTCAGTGGAACTACAGCAAATTGTGTCTATCACATAAAAACTACTAGGAACATGAAACAGCACTTCTAAGGTGGTGGTGGAAATGCTACATCTCACTGACAATGCAGGGGCAATGTTAGATGAACTCCCTGCACAGGTTAAATAAGCAAAAAAAGCAAAAGAAAACCCAAACCAAAGACCTCTCTCACAATTGCAGAGCCATGTATTGGAGTTTTTTCCAGTATTTGCACCTGGAATATCAGGATCCTTTTAAACAATGGAAAGGATAATGCAATTGTTGGAGAGTTGATTGCATCAGGTAATTCCCCTAGCAGTTTGACTAGAGCATGAAGAAAAGCCCTGCACAGACAGAGACTCATAGCAAGCTCAGGACTCACCCTTCCTGGAGATGAGAAGGAGGCACAGAAGAAACAACCCAAACTCTCTCATGATGGTTGATGTTCACCACTAAGATGCTTCAGTAAACCAGAACTGTCCCTGCTACATGTGAGCCGCTGGTCTGGCAGTCCATAAAGGTTTTTCCATAGCTGGAAGAAGTTGTGGTTTTCTTCTCTTTGGAGGGGATGAGTTGTCAATCTGAACTGGCTCTGGATTCAGATATTAATAGCTTTGTGGTCAGTCATGTGAAAAATACGCCAGAGGGAATCAACATTCCCATTTTCCAGCTAAAGGAAGGAGACTGCAGACTGAGGCTGCAGATATGAGCTCCCTGTGTGTGATGGGGGAAAAGGATGCTGTCAGTTGCTACCAGATCACTAGTCTGGAGGAAGTCCTTACAATCTGGCTAAAAGAGTTGGCGAGCAGGAGCCTTGCTCTCCTGGCTTGAGGCAGTTCCTCCTGAACCTTGAGCCTGACTTTGCTTTAATCTTTCTGCTCACTGGTTGTTGTCATCCCCAGGTGTACAAAAACAACCAACCAAACACACTAACCTTCTTTTCAAATCGTCTGAGCATTTGTGCCAAGGGTCAGTGGTAGAAGAGCGCTCTGGTGTACATGGTAGCCTGCTCTGTCTGGACTCTCATGACAGGACAAGGGGAATGGCTTTAACCTGCCAGAGGGGAGATTGAGATGAGCTCTTAGGCAAAAGTTCTTCCCTGTGAGGGTGCTGAGGCACTGGCACAGGGTGTCCTGAGAAGCTGTGGCTGCCCCATCTCTGGCAGTGTTCGAGGCCGGGTTGGACTGGGCTTGGAGCAACCTGCTGTAGTGGGAGGTGTCCCTGCCCATGGCAGCGGTTGGAACTGGCTGAGCTTTAAGCTCCCATCCAGCCCAAACCAGTCTGAGATTCTGTGACCCTGATGAGTTGTGAGTAGTTCTCCTCCTTGTTATTAACTTGTGTTTGAAACAAGCTGAGCTCCAGCTTTTGTCTGAAATCCTTGTATAAATGCTCTTTTCTCCTGGGTTTACCTTTAACAAACTTACTGTGCAGTTCACTAATCTTCAGAGCTTGGGGCTTGTGGAGAGCTGGCTGTTCTCCCTTCCATGTCATCTTCCATAAAGTGATGCCATGATTTTAGGGTTAACCTTGTAGCGTATGTTCCCCATTAGGTTTAACTTGTGCGTCCTCTGAGGTGCAATCACTCTTTTGCCTGTCACGCTTGATTATTTTGAATAATCAGAGATTTGGCCCTTTTTCTCTGAGCATATAAACAATTCTCAGTTATCATCTGAATGCTTTTGGATGAATTCCCAGAGGAACTTAAATCCCAGGTGGCTCTGTGACATGTCTGTAAGCAGCCATCTCCTCCAGCATGGATATGTGGTTACTTTTCCCACAACCAGGGGAAATCTGTCTATGTGTATCTGAGGACCACATGAACGTCCCCACGTGGCTGAAGTCAGAACAGTTAGGGTGCATTTAACTTGAGGTTTTCTGCTTTTACTTCAGACTGGAGTGCGGGCCAGTGCCTGACACCCTCTTCTCATCTCCGCATCTATGCTGCTGTAGGATCCTGCTATCCCTCTCCAGTTTGGGAATAGGGACAGCAGCATCCGTACGATTCCCGCTGTGCAGCCACTGGGGGGCTCCCAGAGTCAACACAAAAAGATGCTGCTTGGTCGCTGCTGCCACTTTTGCTGGACCAGGTGCCAGCATCTTTCCCCATCAGACATGCCAGGGCTGCCTTTTGCTCCTTGCCTCTTCTCCACATGTGTTCCCTTCTAATTCATTGTGCAAAAGGTCCTAGAAGAGGGGCTTGGAGATTTGGGAGCATTATCTGTGTTTGCTGTTTTCTGAACCCTTCCATCGCTCTGGTCAAAGTTAGTGTGTCTGTAAAGGGAGGGATTTCTGTTTTCTCAGGCTTTTTGGAGGAGGCTCTGAGAATGCCTAGCTATTATTATATTAGGGGTTGTATACTGTTATTATTAAGGGGTTGGAACTAGATGAGCTTTAAGTCCCTTCCAACCCAAATCATTCTGTGATTCTATGATTATTTTTGGTGGCTCTGACCTGTTGCTACTCATCAGACCATGTTATTATTTCAACTAATGATTTATGTATGTCATTCTCGAGCAGGGGGGTCAGGACCCAGTGTTCTAGCTACTTTACAAATTCTCCTTAGTAGCTGTAAAAAGTAATATGTGCCATCATCAGTAGAGAAACCTGAGGGTATGGGTGGTGGGAGCAGCAAATGAGAGGCCTGTGTCCTTATCCCACCTGTGTTACGTAACTTTATATGTACCTTCTCGATTTCCCTCCATATACTCTGTGACTTTTATCTGCTTATGGTGTAAACTTTTTGGTGTTGCAGCTGTCTTCAGTCATTTCACCACTTATGGCACAGTGGGACTCAGTGGATTGAAGTAAAAGATGAAAGCAAAATCCATGATAAAACCATGTTGTTACAGTGAAGCATAAATGATTAGTGTAAAGAATAATTGCAGTTCACAGTGTGAATCTCTCCATCTCTAATATTTTAATCCAGCATACTTTAGACAAATATCTGGTAAATCAGTGCAGAAGTATGAAACCTCTATCCCTGGGCTTTCTTTTTGGACCATGAAATAGTTCTTTGCAATGAAACATTTTAATGTTTTAAATGTGGAGTTGAAAATGTATAGCTGAAAATGTTTGCAAATATATTTTGTAATTATGCAAAATATAATCACAAAAATATTGCAAAATATGGAAAAAAAAAAAGTTGTAAACAAAACCAACCATGGCTGTGTGATCCACAGACTGTTTATCTGTCACCTGTTTTTCCAGTTCTGGGCTTAAATAGTACATAAGATTTCAGTAAAGAAGGCTGAGTCTGGTCCAACACCAAAACCAGAATACCACCCATACTTTTCAAATACTGATTTTCTGCCTGGTAAATCTTTTTTTAAGAGCTGTGGGTAATGAAAATTGTTATGCAACTTTACTAATACCTTCTCTCAGTGCTTGTACAGAAGCAACAATCACAGATCTGCTCCCTGAGACACTCCAGGTTCTGGTGCCTTTATGTGTTGTGAAAATAAAAAGTAACCGTAATTATGTTGTTGGTGGTTTGTTTTTTTGGGGGGTTTTATTTTTATTTTTGACCTCGATCACAGGCTGTCACCATCTGAAATGTGATGAAGACCTGAATTATTCACTTGTTTTCTCTTGCTCACTGGCAAACTTTAGCTGAATTTCTCCTCTTGTCATTATCTGCTGCTGTGCAGCTCCAGATGTACTTTGGCTGCACTTCAGCTCACCCACCTGAAGGTGACAACTACAAGTTTTCCACCCTGTGTGGAAATAAATATATATCCATACATAAATATGACCCACTGTGTTTGAAAATGATAGCTTTCAAGGGTGGGTTGAGTGGCTAGAGGAGAGCATTGAGCCATCTAATCTGATCTCGTATATAAGTGTTAGTAATTCAACCTGGAGGTGAGAAGGCTCTGGGGACACCTTAGAGCAGCTTCCAGTGCTTAAAGAAGCTGCAAGAAACCTGGAGAGGGGCTTTGGACAAGGGCCTGTAGGGACAGGACAAGAGGGAATGGCTTTAACCTGCCAGAGGGGAAACTGAGGTGAGACATTAGGCGGAAGTTGTTTCCTGTGAGGGTGCTGAGGTGCTGGCACAGGTTGTCCAGAGAAGCTGTGGCTGCCCCATCCCTGGCAAGTGACAGTAGATGGCAAACTGTTTTCAGCACTTCTTCAGCATGCTCCTGCCTCCAAACGCCACTTGTGTGCATCCGTGTTGGTGAGTGCCCAAGGCTGGTAGTTTCTGTCTTGTTGGTACTGGGATCTGCTGGGTTACAAGGTTCACATGATAGAAGTGCCAGGAAGACACATGTGAGTTGTACCATGTAAAGGCATTTACTTTTGCTTCCTCTGGTCTCTGATAGCATAGAAGTGTTCCCAGGGAGCCAATGTTGACACTTTCAGACCAATGTAACCTTTACTTCATTGTATGATTGCCATAACCTCATGTGGCCCTTGAGATACAAAGAGAGATAAGCCCCCTGCCTAGGGGAGCTCACACTCATCAGGAGTGATGGATTATGACATTGACTCTTTGGATTAAGATCAGAGGCTGATAACATGAATGTGGAGAAGTGTTATGGGGAGTGCATTGTTCTTATCAATTTTCACCACACACCAGGTTGATGCAAACAATAGATCAATTTACAACAGTTATTACATGGTGCCCACAACCCTGTGTGCAAGTGGCTGTCAGGGCCTTGATGAAAGCTCCGTGTTCCCATCCAGGCAAGATTAGCAAGTGAAGTTGCACCAGAGGAGGCAAGCTGCTTGACATGAAGGGGGCAAAGTGAGGGAAGCTGAGGAAGCACGGTGGGAAAGCAGGGTGTCGTGGTTTAAACCCAGTCAGGCAACTTGTTCACTCACTCCCAGTGAGTGGTGCCGGGCTGACAGCAATCAAGGCCCCCTCCCCCCCCAGGGCTTTCCCCTTCCCCGCTCCCGGAGGAACGGGGAGGAGAATCGAAAGAGTGCAACTCCTATGGCTTGAGACAAGAACAGTCCAGCAACCAATGTACAACACAAATCACCACTGCTAACAACGACAACAATGGTAAGAGAAAATAACAAGGGAAGAGAATACGATACCCCCGGCCAAGAAACGAGTCCCACCCGGAAGCCCGTGTCCTTCCAGGTAACTCCCAGTTACCCCCCACCCCTGGCATGACGTGCTGTGATATGGAATACCTCCTTGGCTAGCCTGGGTCAGGCGTCCCGTCTCTGCTTCCTCACAGCTTCCCCTCCTCCCCGGCAGAGCGTGAGCCTCACAAAGTCCTTGGTCAGGGTAAACATCACTCAGCAACAACCGAAAACATCGGTTTCACCAACATTGCTCCCAGGCTGGAAGTGAAAACACAGCACTGCACCAGCTACCACAAAGGAGAAACATGACTGCTACTGCTGAACCCAGGACACAGGGTGAGGAAAAGAGGCAGCTAGGGGTGGGCAAAGGTTATGCCCAACTGCAAGATAAGGTGTCAGAGAACAGCAGAGCCTGGGAGATGAGGGAAGGATGACTGTGAGGTGGACATTTCCATATAGACATTTCTCTGCTCTCCAATCTTGAACCCTTTTTATGGGTTGTGACCTTTGGTCATGGCCCCTTTTGCAAAGAGATTGCTGTAAAGAACAGTAGGGTGGAGTCAGAGCATCAGCAAGACAAAATCTCATCATGCATAAATAAAACAAACAGGGTAAATAAAAGGCTGGTATTTGAAAGCTGGGAATCAGATAAAGCAGGTGCTGAGCGGATCATGATGGTTAGGAGTAGACATAATGGATGGAAGAAGCAATTAATGGCACTTCTTGGCATGCAGGGCGGGCAGGTTTCTCACAGATCCCAGACTCTCATGTCTAAGAGACTGTAGCCAAATTAACTGGAGAGGCTGTGCAGGCCCTGAAGGCAAGCTCTTCCTTGGGTTTCCACGATTTGTTGAGCTTATCTTGGTGTGTTTGAAAATCACTGTGCCTTGTTGTAGTATGTCTTAAGTACCTAAACAGTTAAAAATATGTGACCCTTGATTGCTCATGTTGTAATTTCGAGCTACAAGAAGAAAAAGGAAGTTTATCTTCCTGTTAGGCAGCTGAGTGACTAAGGCCATCCACAGGAAGACTGCAGGTGACTTTGTCATAGAATCGCAGAATGGTTTGGGTTGGAAGGGACCTTTAAAGGTCACCTACTGCAACACCCCTGCCATGAGCAGGGGCACTTTCCACTAGATCAGGTTGCTCACAACCCCCTCCAACCTGATGTTTAATGTTTCTGGGATTGGGGTACCTACCCCTTCTCTGGGCAACCTGTTTGAGTATTGTCATACAGAGAGGTTTTCATCTAGTGCACGGTGGTGAAACAGCCGAGTTCTTGTGGGCAAAAAACATTGCTTTGTTACAATTACTCTTACTGTAGAAAGATTAGGCAAGATTGTATTACTGTAGAAAGATTTAGCAAGGGAAGAACAGACATGTGCGTCCCCTGAGGTGCAATCACTCTTTTGCCTGTCACGCTTGATTATTTTGAATAATCAGAGATTTGGCTCTTTGAGCATATAAACAATTCTCAGTTATCATCTGAATGTTTTTGGATGAATTCCCAGAGGAACTTAAATCCCGGGTGGCTCTGTGACATGTCTGTAAGCAGCCATCTCCTCCAGCATGGATATGTGGTTACTTTTCCCACAACCAGGGGAAATCTGTCTATGTGTATCTGAGGACCACATGAACATCCCCACGTGGCTGAAGTCAGAGCAGTTTGGGTGCATTTCTTTTGTTGCTTGCTCATGGCTGCATCTAAAAGCACAGATTTCTGGAAGTGTCACAGCCAGCCATCATTCTTTGAGAGGACAATGGAACAAACTAAGGTGCAGAACTTGCTGGTGTGATTATTGGTCATGTTGAAAATGGGGCCTCTGTTATCTCCTTAGCTCTATTATGTAAATCTGCAGCATACAGGTTAGTGGCCTCTGGGAGAGTTGTTGTAACGATAATGTGCCTTTTCCTGCATGGCATTCTTGCTGACATTCCTCCTTTGCTATTGTAGGCTTCAAAAGTCCTTGGCCTGCCATGTGCTGCTCTAGCTTGAAAGGTGGCACTGGTTTTACCTGACCTATGTGAGTCTTGTGGATTCTGGATTGCTTGCAGAATTGGCACCTGAAGAGGCAATGAAATACAGCTGTGGTTTTCATCTATGCTGGAAGAAGCTAATGGATAGTTTGTCTTGCTATGAAGGACCATTCCCTAAGATGCCAGCAGAGCTCAGGCTGAAGCTCTGCAGATGGCATCTCTCTTGTGTAATTCTTTCTTGGCACCTGCTGCTCCTGAGAGCACATGGCTTGTGCTGAGAGACCACTTCAGCTTCCAAGGGAAAGATTTTCTTCTGCAATTTTCATTGCAGGCAAAATACAAAACTATAAATATTTTTGTACTAAAGAAAAAGGACAAGTGCGAGGTCCTGCACATGTGTTGGAGCAATCCCAAGCACGCATGCAGGCTAGGGGAGACTGGGTGAACCATCCCTGAGGAGAAAGACTTGGGAGATGCTGGGTGACAACAAACTGGACTTGTTCAGCCTGGAGAAGAGAAGGCTCCTTAAAGGGAGAGCTTAGAGCGGCTCAGAGTGCCTAAGGGGGCTACAAGAAACCTGGAGATAGGCTTTAGACAAGGTCTGTAGGGACAGGACAAGAGGGAATGGCTTTAACCTGCCAGAGGGAAGACTGAGATGAGACATTAAGCAGAAGTTGTTCCCTGTGAGGGTGCTGAGGTGTTGGCACAGGTTGTCCAGAGAAGCTGCGGCAGCCCCATCCCTGGCAGTGTTCAAGGCCAGACTGGACAGGGCTTAGAGCAACCTGCTCTAGTGGAAGGTGTCCCTGACTGTGGTAGGGGGGTGGAACTGCGTGAGTTTTAAGGTCCCTTCAACCCAAACCAGTCTGTAAGTGGACCACTCGCTGGTTGAAGAGCTGGCTGGATGGCCACATGCGAACAGTTGTGGTCAATGGCTCAATGTCCAGCTGGAGACCAGTAATGAGTGGTGTCACTCAGGGACTGGTGTTGGGACTGGTCTTTTTCAACATCTTTGTTGATGACATGGACAGTGGGATTTAGAGCACCCTCAGCAAGTTTGCCGATGACACCAAACTGTGTGGTTCGGTTGATATGCTGGAGGGAAGGAATGCCATCCAGAGGGACTTTGACATGCTTGTGAGGTGGGCTGATGCCAACCTTATGAAGTTTATCCATGCCAAGTGCAAGGTCCTGCGCCTGGATCGGAGCAATCCCAGGCACAGCTACAGGTTGGGAAGAGAAGAGATTCAGAGCAGCCCTGCGGAGTAGGACTTGTGGGTGTTGGTCGATGAGAAACTGAACATGAGCTGGCAGTGTGCGCTTGCAGCCCAGAAAGACAGCTGTATCCTGGGCTGCATCAAGAGGAGCGTGACCAGCAGGTCAAAGGAGGTGATCCTGCCCCTCTACTCTGGTCTTGTGAGACCTCACTTGGAGTATTGTGTGCAGTTCTGGTGTCCTCAACAGAAAAAGGACGTGGAACTGTTGGAACAAGTCCAGAGAAGGGCCACGAGGATGATCAGGGGACTGGAGCACTTCCCATATGACGACAGGCTGAGTAAGTTGGGGCTGTTGAGCCTGGAGAAGAGAAGGCTGCGTGGAGACCTCATAGCTGCCTTCCAGTATGTGAAGGGGGCCTACAAGGATGCTGGGGAGGGAAGCTTCATTAGGGACTGTAGTGATAGGACAAGGGGTAATGGGTTAAAACTTAAACAGGGGAAGCTTGAATTGGATATAAGGAAGAAGTTCTCTACTGTAAGAGTGATGAGGCACTGCAATGGGCTGCCCAGGGAAGCTGTGAATGCTCCATACCTGGCAGTGTTCAAGGCCAGGCTGGACAGAGCCTTGGGTGACATATTTTAGTGTGAGATGTCCTGCCCATGGCAGGGGATTGGAACTAGGTGAACTTAAGGTCCTTTCCAACCCTAACTATTCTATGATTCTATGAAAATCTGTTGGTATTTGGTGGAGAAAGCCTGCATGTGTCAAGGCATGAAAGCACATTTCTCAAGCACATTTCATGTAACGTATTCCTGTGACATCCCTCTGCTTTCTCTTCAGTACATCTGCAGACATCTCTGGGATAAGGATAGGTCTCCTTTTCCGCTCTTTTTCTTTTATTCTGCTCTTAATCCCCAGCACATATTTCAGTTCACAGCATCCATTGTTTGGTATGTAAGTGGGCATTTGCCCTTTCAAAACTAATTTAGTTTTTCTCTCTGCTTTGTATCAGCTTTCAGCTTTGGCTTAGTAAAATAAAATTATAACATCCCAGTGCTGTGTCACTCATGATTTGGATAAATGTAATCTCATGCTCTCTGATGTAAAATCCCCACTAGGTTTTGGATGGGGTGGGCTGGTCTGTCTGTGGCACTGTGGCATGGGTACTGAATCCATTATTTGATCTTTTCCAGTTACACTAATGTAATGAAACAATGTTGTTTGTATTGTGTGGATAAAGGGTGATCAAATAGTACATAATCTGCCCTCATGAGACCTTCACTGAATGCCTCTACCAATTTTGTTCCTGTCCTAGCCCTCTGGGGATGCTGCTCTTGTACCTGGACTGACTGAGTCTCTGGTGCTCTGGAGTTTCTTGCCAGGTCACACATCTTTCATCATTCTACACCCCACAGAGATTAAACCCAGGTGTTATAGGTCAGAAAGGAAAGGTATGTACTTTCCAACATGCTGATAAGGGCAACAAGTGTTGAGTGAAATCCAGAGAGGGTCTTGCTCATGGGTGCCTGTGGATAGACACTGCTGTGGCAGGAATATGGGTGCAGGGAGCCCCAGAAAAAGCTCTGGTAGCACCTGGTTGGTGTTGTGGTTAAGGGTTTTTAAGAGCTATTGAAAGAGAAGTGTTTGGTGATGTGGGAGAAACTACAACGCTTCCCCAGAGGGGTTGGTGACCTTTTCCATCACCAACAACACACTTAGCAAACTAAGAATGGGGAAATGAAAAAGGTGGGTGGCCCAAAAGGGGAGGTTTATTTGGGGCAAAGAACAGACATTCAGTATCCCTTTAGGGATCAGCTCTGGAGCTCCCACAATAAAAAGGATGTGGAGCTGTTGGAGTGTGTCCAGAGAAGGCCACGAAGATGCTGTGAGGCCTGGAGCAGCTCTGCTCTGAAGCCAGGCTGAGAGAGCTGGGCTGGTTCAGCCTGGAGAAGAGAAGACTCCTTGAGGGGAAACCTTAGAGTACCTAAAAGGGCTACAAGAAACCTGGAGAGGGGATTTGGACAAGGGCCTGTAGGGACAGGACAAGGGGGAAAGGGTTTAGTGGAAGGTGTCCCTGTCAGTTGCAGGAGTTGCAACTCTAAGAACTTTAAGGTCCTTTCCAACCCAAAGCTTTCTGTGATTCTGTTATTCACTTTGGACTTGTAGTTGTTCTAAATTATTGATTTTACTTAGATTTATTACACTCAGCACTCTTGCTCACAGTGCCGGGCAGAAAAGTTTCACAGAGGTGCATCTTGTTGCAAAGCCACCACCATACAACCGTACAACACCATACCCACTTAAGCTGTTAAGTGTGTTTTCTCTTGTCAGGGAGGAGGAATTTGTATTTTGAAGAAGTTCTATGTGTCGGTAAGGTTGAGTCATCTACACAGTTGAGATAAATGTAAGTTGAATGTAAGTGATGTATTGGGTTATGCTGATGTGAATTGGAGAGATGTGTTAAGGGGGTTATTCTGGATCTTCGTTTTCAGGTGAAAACTGCTTCTTTGTATGCAGGGAATGCATGAACATAGGGAAAAGTGGCATCTTCCTCTGGCTGAGAGTAAAGCCAGACATTTCAGGGAGCAGGAGCTGGCTGAGGATCCTGCATTTGCTATCAGATGCTGCTACTTGATGAAGGTGTTCACTGTCATGTGAGTAGAGGAAAACAACAGAGAGCAATGGGAAGATGGGGATGAGCTGGGAATGTGTAATGGAAAATACACAGCAACTCCAGATACAGGAAGCTTTCTCTTTCTTATTTTTTTGCCCTTCAGACAAGAGAAAATTCAGGTCAGGTGAGATAGATGAAACACAAGATACTACTTCCATGGCCTGTTTGTCATCACTAACAAAACCTCATCTACCTTTTTTTTACCTGCACAAAAGATGTTCAGCACCATCTTGGCTAATGAGAGGGAGTGACCTATTCACTAGGCCTGGCAGATGAGGTGACAGCATCTGTATAGACTAGCAGTGAAGAGGCAGATGTCTTTAGACAAGTGGTCCTTGACTGCTTGCAGAGAGACCTACTCATATTCTAGCATCTCAAAACAAACAAATCAATGTTATACTTGTTTCTCCTATGAAGATAAACCCCAGAAAAATGCCATGATTTGAGTGTGTGATTGTATTCTGGGTTTGTTTTTTTTTTGAAGAGTAATAAAGACCACTTTTATTTAAAGAATAGGCATTTTCCACTTCCTAATTATGTTCTTGATTTCTCCAAAGTGATGTGACTTTCCAGCTCCCTCTCTCTTTCCTTGTGTGAGAAACCAGGGTTCAGAATCACAACCTGAAACAAAACCAGATAGGTTCTGTTCTCCTCCAGAGGATTTAACTTCCTGGATTGTGGAGCTATTTATCATATGAAGGCTCAGCTCTCAGAAGGACAGAAATGCTGGGATCCTCACATTAGCCTCCAAGGGCTTTACTCGTGATTAACTGGCATGACCAGCATTATGGTGGGCAAGGACCTTTCCCAGACCACCCAATAGAAAGGCTCTGGGGAAGATATAGCCTAAGTCCTTCAGAGCCTTTGCTCATTCTTTGAGCTGTCATCTAGACTTGGGTCACTAAGCTGTTTCATGTTTTTTTAGTAGGGCAGAGACTTCAGTCTCTGTTCAAGTGAATATAATGTGAGATAATTAGAGCATATAACAAGTTAAATGAGCATAGTATATGTCTATGTGGTATGGCGCTGAATATAGGCACCAGTTCAGGACAGAGAAAGGAACACCACTTTCTCCTCTTGTGTGTGTGGGTCTGTGAGCATGCTCTGAGATGCTCATGCTTCCTGCTGAATTAGACCCTTCAGCCAAGTTAAGTGGTAGGAGCCACAAGAGGGTTATTGGCCAGGCATGAGTGGCTCAGGATGCAGATGATTCTGGACACACCCAAGACCAAGGAGCTGTGCATATGCACGCGGTCATCTCACAGGGTGATAAACCTGCTTGTTGGAGTATACTCATGAGTGATCATCCAGGCTTTTGTTAGGATTAATGTAGTTCTAGTCAGTATTGACCACGGGTTGTAGAGTGGGATTCAGCACACCCTAAAATTTGGCCAGCTGTGTGGACTCCATGGACTGCATTGATTAGATGTCCATTGACTACAGCAGGACTTTGACACCTAATACACATGTAGACACCAACACGTTGACACCTAAATTCAGTTCTCTTTCTCTGTGTTCCTCTGGATACTTTGTAGGTAAAGCACAGCTAGGCAGTGGTTTTGAGCATCAAATCTTGATGATTTAGGCTTAACCTGGCTGTTACCAAGTACAGAGCCATGCGGTGCCTCTTGGGAACTGTTTCTCTGAGGGACTTGACCCTTCATGGATCTACACTTGTAGCCCAGATTTGTCATGAAAGCAGACATCTGGTTGCCCTCAGCCCTTTCTGTAGTCAGTAGGGAAAGATGAGCTGCTCCTACTTATTGAGCTATTTCAAAAGGGTTGTGATGGAATTACAGAAGTGCTTCTCTCTGTACCTTTATTCTCTCTCTTTTTCTCCATGAACTGTATAAAGTGTTTGTAGCTACCAGAATCTGAAGTCTGGCATTTCAACAAGAGTCTCTGAAGTCAAATGGGGCTTTAATGGGGCAGTGTTGGGTGAGTACCAGCCAATGTTATCACAGAGGACACAGCAGGAGACAAGCATTGTCTGCCAGGTCACAGAGAGATCTACAGGGTAAAACAGGCAAGGCAACTTGAAAGAGTTTGAAATGTCTTCCTTTTAGAGAGGAGAAACAGAAATGTGGTGGGTTTGCCCAGTACATAGGTAGTCAGAGACACATATGTTGGATTCTTATGCAGGGTGTTCAGTACAAAGCCATGTCTCCCCATCCTGATTTCTTTCAGTATAAGTCCTAGATCTTTCTGCACAGATCTTTCATGATAAGGTGTTGAATTTGTAGCTCACTGGTGTTCTGAACCACTTCTCCTGAAATCCAGGGATGTATCTGCTCTTCTCTATTTTTACCAGACATACATGTTGTCTTGCCCTGCACATTTAACTGGCATGTGTGAGGCCTTTCTGATATTACAACCTCTGCAATACACATGCAGAATGTAATCTGGAGCAGGTCAGAGTGTCCCACCCTGAGCATGAGGGTGAATTCCAGCACAGCTTGCAATGACAATGCAGGAAGGGACCAGGGAGGTTACTTCTACCCACATCAGTTTGTAACTTTCCTTTCTGTTTGTTAGAAGCAATTTTCAAGTTTTGTTCTCTTTTTAAGTAGCCTACTCTTTCTGTGTCTCATAAGCAGTGAATATGGAAAGGGAAGGTAGTGTGAGATTATTAGAATGGCATCTTTAAGAGAAAATAAAATTCAAAGAGATTCAACACTTAATTCCCTTCATTTAATTTGTTTTAAAATTATAGTAAAAAATATCTATTGCTAGGACACCATCCAAAGATTTTCTGTGTAGTTGATAACCACATCAGTGGTGTGTCTATGTAGTATGAGAGCACAGTCAGTGCAAAATAGTGCTGTGAATAGTGTTTTCACCTATAGCAAATCCTTTATGCAGCAATGTAGCCCAGAATGGCTGAGTTTCTTCTAGCGTACCACATCCTCCCCCAGCAAAACAGTATACTACAATGTGTTTTATTGCTGCTTCATTGTTGAGGCACCAGGACTCTTTGCTGGAAAATTCCTCTTGAAAATATTTTCTTCCCCAGTGCACCATGCCATGTGCATGCTTTTCCTAGTATTATTTCTTTAATGACACTAATTACCAAATCTGATATTTAACCTCCCACTAATCTCAGGCTTCTCTGATTAAATTGACGACTGATCGAAGAATTCAGATCCAAGTGAGGGGATTTTCAGTTGGCTGTTTTCCAAACCCTTAGCTCCAATCCATTATTCATGGGAGGCAAAAGAAAAGATAATGCAGTTCCCCTAGAAAGTGTTTGCATTCGAACCCCCAATTTTGCAATCATGTGTACATGGGGTTTTATTTTACCAAAAAAAAAAAAAAAAATCTCATTCAGCTCACTGGGCCTAAAAGTGGAAGCAATTTCCTACATGTTACAACTGCAACTGAGCCGTGTTTTCCCACACAGGTACTTATGTTTGATCGCAGGATTTGTTTTGTTGCTTGTTTCTAAACATTTGAATTAGCTATGAGAAATTCTTCTCATGGTGGTTGAATATCTGGGGCCAGCTTTCAATCTTCATAGCTCCCTGGGACAGTTTGAAATACTGGCATTGTGGGCAGGATTTCATCCAGCCTCAGAATGTATCCTGTTGCTCCGGTGTCTGAGGCTCTTGCCATGGCACATGAAGCAACATGAGCTTCTCTGTCACATGTTTGCCCTTTCAGCCTCCCTTGTTCTGGTTCTCACTGGCATCTTTCTTTAGCAATACGCTTGGGCAACGCCCAGACGCACCAGGTTGCACAATTACTCATGTTCCTTCTTTCTCCTTATTCCTGCTCCTCTTTCTATCCCCAAGGGAGTAATTCTGAGTCAGGCAAAGGGCAGGACTTCAATGCCTCTGTCTCCTGTGGTTTGCCTTTTGCATGTGCCAGGGACATCTTCAGCTGTGATGCTGGAGGCAGGGTGGGCAGCAGCCACACAGCATCAGAGCTGTACAGGACCAGGAGCTTGCACTTGCGAACAGCCTGACATGAAAGGCTCTCCCTGATGGGAAATGCAGGAATGCTATGAAACAAAGCTATTTTACTTTGGACAAGGGCCTGTAGGGACAGGAGAAGGGTGAATGGCTTTAACTTTCTAGAGAGGAGATACTGAGATGAACTCTTAGGCAGAAGTTGTACCCTGTGAGGGTGCTGAGGTGCTGGCACAGGTTGTCCAGCTGTCCCATTCTCTACAGTGTTCAAGGCCAGGTTGGATGGGTCTTGGAGCAACCTGCTCTAGTGGAAGGTGTCCCTGACCATGGCAGGGCTTTGGGACTTGATGAGCTTTAAGGTCCCTTCCAACCCAACCAGTCCGTGATTATAAGTTCTAAGGTAAGTAATTTAACCTTCAGAGCCCCTTTGCAAGTGAAAAGTCTTTAAATACTAGCTACTGTAGAAAGTACTGAGAAGCCAAAAGAGGTCCACTCTGTGTGTTGAGCTATGTCTAGGCACAGTCTGGGGTATGCGGGTTGACAAAGGCTGGGACTGCTCCATGGCATGGATACTCAGTTGAGTGGGGGATGAATGTCTGTGAGCTGGAACATAATACTTTTCATTTACCAGCATGGATTAGCTTTTGGGGATCTACGCCCAGGTCTTCTGGCCCATAACTATGAAACATTAAGGCTTCCAGCTCCTGATTAAACACTTTCCTTTTCAGTGCATAGGAAACTAATTACCTTGGCCTATCTGTGCCTTTGAGAATAAGCTGAGTCGGGTCCTTAAGTCATTGTATTTGCTTTGAGAGTTATACTGTTTCCCCACGTCATTCAAAATCTTGAGTAAGATGAACTGCTGGTACCAAAAAAAGCCTTACCTGAAGGCAGGTTTCTGTGGCAAGACAAAGAGAAACCATTGGAAAGGTGCTCATTTGTGTCTAGCAATTCAGTTGGCATAGTGGTTTTTGTGATGCTTAGACTCTGAGGGAAATAATCAAGTATTTCTTTTGACTGAACAGACCTGCTTCCTCATGGCTAGCACCTTCCTTAATAGGTGAATTATTCCTAGTGATGGCCAAATTCTGTGTCAGTTCTACCTTTTACCCTAAATGGCAAGATTGAAAAGATTAGATTATTATCAACATGAACATTCTTTATGCTGCTGGTATTTCATGTACAACATGGTAAAACCAAACAAAACCCACAACAATCCTGGAGGATCAGATAAAGGAGACTGTATTGTTGAATGTCCCCAGATTTGAGCATCTAAACAGGTAGTGTGCTGCACTCATACCTTTTGTTTTTCATCCTGCTTTTGCAGCCAGCTCTCAGGTCTGGTCCTCAGGTAATCTGGGATGAATGTTTTCTCTTCCCAGTTAGCATCATGAGGATGCAATGACTTTGATGCATGGATGGATGTTGGCCTCTTGTGCACTTGGCCAGATACTGGTTTACAGGGGGAAGGGGAAAAGAGGGCAGTAGCCCTTGTTTTGTTATTGCTGTGGGTGTTGCCAGGATACTCTGGGCTCCATGAAGAAGCAACACTGCTTTGGGAAGGGAGAGGAGTGGGCTCTGCTGACAAAAATCTGCTGAATGTGGCTCAGCATCCTGTGATCTCTTGTTCTTCCCACCCCTTGTCTCCAATAGGAAACCTTATGCAGGTCTATGAGGTGTGTGGCTGCAGACAGTGGTACTGGGGAGCTGAATCACAGCAGAAAGTACTTTGGAGCAGCAGGCACACTGGTGTCAAATGGTGGAGACTGGTGCAGTTGCTTGACATGGAACTGGGAGTGTTGGGAAGAGTTATGCACATCAGACAGAAGCCATGAGAGCAGCTTGGGAAATGACAGTGAGGCAGTTCACCTGCATTAGACTTTTGGATAAAATCTGATTCCAAGCAATGTTTTCAAGTGATTGTCTCAAAATTGTTTTCTCTTTATTTAATTTTTAGAGATATTAGTCACTGTGCTATCTCTTTTGCTGTGTTATGTTGGCATAGGGGGGAGGGGTAAGCTGGGGGAAATAATCAAGGAAATAGCCCCAAAACTCCTGCCAGCATAAATATTTCTTAAGAGACTGGTATTACCTGTGTGTCAGAACAGAGGATTCAAAAAGAGTGCTTGGACAAAACCATTGTGACTCAAATAGCATTTATTTGATGTAAAGAAAAAGAGACCGGTTTCAATAATAAGATAAATCAGATCTGTTAGCAAAGGCTGCATTATGAACAATAATGGGGAAAAAGCATATTCTGAAGGATATACATGTCAAATTAAAAAATAACTGTTATCTTGCACAGAGTGAAGGGAAGAGTGATTTCTTGGATAGTGTAAAGTAAGGAATTAATTCTGAAAGATGTGAAAAATTTAATGACTGAGGCACAGCTTTCATCTTTTGTTGTTACTCTGGTCTGTGCATAAGGTTTCTTTACGGTACTGCCAAAATATCCCTGTTGCTCAGCAACAGTGAGCTGAAATAGCACCAGTCGGAGGAAATCTGTTGATTTACACTGGTCATAAAGCGTGTACTCTCACCCGGGTGCAGCTCTTGACATAAGAATGAAAGCCAGACATTGTAGGTTTGCCTCTTTGGGACATATATGGTCCTAGGTGGGAGATGTCAGTTCAGACATCAAAATATGTCCTCATTCCGTCACAGTTTGGAGAGGTACATCCTCTGGGCAGAACATGACCTCATTGAATCCTAATCTGAAGGCCTGTCCAGCATCTCCCCTAGGAACAAGTTTTCATCTGATCCCAAAGAAGTTTCCAGCTCTGCCTGTAACTCTGCAGGCATGTTACTGTGCCTTGGTCTGATTGTGCCTTCCGTACAGCAGCAAATTTTGCACTTAAACATTTAAGAAGATACTGGTGCAGCAAAATACCCTAAGTAAAAAGACCAGAATTTAGCAGCTTCCAAAATATCCCCTTTACACTGATTTCATAACTTTATTTCCCAATATCTTCTAAGCTACTTATTTAAGAGATAAATTGTCTTTGGAAGAGTACAGTGATGATAAGTAGAGGAAAACTTATACTGAACCCTGGAAGGTATGAATATTTGTTTTAAAAATTAACTCCACAAAATATTATGTAGATATTTGCCAAACAAGACACAGGGAACACTACATTTTTACAAGTGAACTCTGGAGTGTCAGTCATACAGAAATACTGTCAAACATCTGAAAACCTACCACTTCACTAGAAAATATTACCAGCAGTTCATCCCAAATATTTTTCATTCAGATGTTTTTGCTGTTAATAAGAAGATACGTTTGTGATTTTTTTTTACCCAGCCTCAGAAATCAGCAGTAGCACTGTTCACAGGCTACCTTTTATTTCCTCTGCTACAAAAGAAAGGGGTTTTGATTGCTTTCCCAGGAGAGACATTACCGCATGTAGGATTATGACAACTGAGGGACTTGAATGCATGGAGTATTCCTGGCGAAGATGTCAGCTCCATCATGAAACGAAGTATCTAGAGGAGCCAGGCAGAAAGGAGGATGAGTTAACACCTATTAAGGTGACAAGCACTGTTGGGTTCAAGGTCAGCTGCCTCCTTTCCTAACTGCAGACCCTGGGAGCCTATGCAGACATAGAATCATGGAATCATTGAATAGTTAGGGTTGGAAAGGACCTTAAGATCATCTAGTTCCAACCCCCCTGCCATGGGTAGGGACACCTCACACTAAACCATGTCACCCACGGCTTTGTCCAACCTGGCCTTGAATGCTGCAAGGGATGGAGCATTCACAACCTCCCTGGGCAACCCATTCCAGTGCCTCACCACCCTAACAGGAAAGAATTTCTTCCTGATATCCAATCTAAATTTCCCCTGTTTAAGTTTGAACCCGTTACCTCTTGTCCTGTCACCACAGTCCCTAATGAAGAGTTCCTGCCCAGCATCCCTATAGGCCACCTTCACATACCGGAAGGCTGCTCTGAGGTCTCCATGCAGCCTTCTCTTCTCCAGGCCCCAACTTTCTCAACCTATCTTCATACGGGAGGTGCTCCAGTCCCCTGGTCATCCTCGTGGCCTCCTCTGGACTTGTTCCAACAGTTCCATGTCCTTTTTATGTTGAGGACACCAGAACTGTACACAATACTCCAAGTGTATTCACTCACAAGAGCAGGGTAGAGGGGCAGGATCACCTCCTTTGATCTACTGGTCACGCTCCTTTTGATGCAGCCCAGAATAGGGTTGGCTTTCTGGGCTGCGAGGGCACACTGCCGGCTCATGTTCATTTTCTCATCGACCAACACCAACATGGCACAAGGCTAATCAGCTGCAGACCTCTGCTAAGTCCACTCGTCCCCCAAACATCCCCTTCTTATTGCAGGAGAAAAATGGCAGAGAAGCAACTTCAGCAGCAGGCTGGGATGGGGAAGAATTTTGTTGTTTGGTATTTGTGGGTAGAAGCAGATGATGTGGGTGAGAGAGGTGGAAAAGATGAGTTCAAATTAGTTCTACTTGTGCACAGGCTGAACACAGCCATTCTATTGATTAGGAAAGGGACAGCAATGCCTTTGCAGCTGTCCCTTGCTTTGCTAACCCATGACCAAGTTCAAGTATTAAGAAAAATTGTTAGAGTAACATAAACTCATGAAACTTGGTGGGTGGTTTTTTTTTTTTTTTTTTTGGTAGAAAAATATTCTTTTCACTGGCATTTGCTACTTTTCTCTGCAACTGGGTAGGCCTGAAACTTTTTTTTTTTTCATGAGATATTAGAGCCTAGTACAAACTAAAACATGCAAAAGCTGGGGCTGACAGACATCCCCTCTATGCCATTATTGTGATTTCCTTACCACTAGTCTTGCAAGTATTAGCAATGCTGCCTGAAATTTATCTGAGTCCATCCTATGTATGATGATTACTGCTACATCATGTCTCTCCACTTGGGCTTGAGAGATCCTCCAAGTAGAATTTTTCACTACCTATTTTCTGCTTAGCAAAGGATACTCTTTATTCCACTTATCTGCTACTAAGAAGCTTTCTAAGACATACCTGATTGCTGTCATAAACTGATTTTAGCCATTAATTAAATGCTGAGAGATACTTTGCTCTTTATTGCTTTGTGTCTGATTGCTATGACTCAGATTTCATAAACCCATTTTTCTTTTGAATTTCTATCAATTCCCCACTGCTTAAAATTCAAGTATGTGCTTTTAAATCATTACAGATTAGTCTTGGGAAAGGCTCTTCCAGCACAGCACAGTCCCTTACATACTAAGGATAAAACGAATGCAGTGGAAAAAGTCTCTCTACTCAGAAGGGGGTGATTCTTTTTAGTCTTTTGATTTTTTAGCAAGCAAATTACTTTTTTTTTTTTTTTTTTTTGGGGAAACACGTTGTACTCTTGCCTTAAAATCTGCAAAGTATCTCTCTTGGGTTTTCATACATTACAACAAGATCTCTGATGTTTCTTCATCTTCAGGTAATAAACTCGATTGGCTTCTGGATAGGTGACTTTGGAGAGTGGCAGCTTGTAGATGGCAGAGTTGTTTGTGGTTATTAACAGGAAGGTCAGTGCAGACAAGCAAAAAGCCCAGGTTCCTGATGGTACCCCAAACTGCAAAGAAAAATAAAAACCATCTATTTACTGTGTGTGCGTCTTTCATTTGATCCGTCAAACCTTGAACAAAACTCAGAGCCAGGTAGCTTGGAAAAAAGCTTTCTCAAGGAATTTTTGACTTGGTTTTGCATGGGATCTCTTCCCTGGGGAGACAATATTTCTCCATGGGATCTTGACACTGTGCATTAACCTGCAACATCTACCAGCTGTGGTGAGAAGGCTGCTTTCTCTTTGTGCATCTGCAGTGGTCTTGGATGGAGTTAATATTGGAGCATATACCAGAGACATTCAGCTTTTCCCTGGGCAATTGTACTGGATGCCTTTTTGCACATGGGCAGAGCAATTAAACCAAATTTGAGGTTTCTTTACACATGTGGAGGGCCCTTTTCTCAATCACCTCAGGCACAAATGATATGTAATTATCTTGGAGGTGTTGTGGGCTGAGCCATTCAAGTTCATAGAAGTTCCAAGGAGAAAAGTTGTAAGTGGCCTGTATCAGTGAGAAACACACCAAAGCCATGGGCAGATGGTGTCCCCTCTCTTGGATTAATTCTGCCTTTAACTCAGTGGTTCTCCATGTCTTGGTGTTCTGCCTGACAAGTCAGGAAAATACACTGTGTTCAAATCTATTGTTGGGAGCAAGGCCTCAGCTGTTACATTACTTACCACAGACAACATGTTAGTTACTGCTGCTCCCAGGTAGGCACTGAAGAGCGCTGTGAAAAGGAATAGGGTAGTTCCTGGTGAGTTCAGATTCTCATGGAGTAGAGCAGCAAAGACAAACATCTCTCACACTACCTTAGGTAGCTCAACCATGTCTATGACCATACCTGGGGATAAGCCCCCTCTTAAAAGCTCTTACCTTTGCACTGTGCCTCCCTCAACCTGAAGCTCAAGGAAAGGGCAAAACAAAAGAACTGGAGTGATGACAAATGTGACTATAAAAACAGAGGCTTTTGAAAAATGCACTGACGTGGAAAGTGTGTAGCTTGTTAGATTGGGTTAAATAGGAAAATAACCATTCCACCCCCATCTCTCCTGCTTCTAGGGCTAGAAGGTGGGTCAATGAAATACAAAGCTAATCTTTTTTATATGAGCACTGAATGAGCAATAGTTTCATTCCCAGCTCACTGTGATATTGAAATTTCATATGAAATTGCCTTATAAATAGTTTTTCAATCATTCTCTGTTGCCTAACTCATGGCTTTGGTATCTATTTCACAAGACTGGGAAACTTTATTGTCTAACTACACATGCAGGCTGATCTTGAGCTCCAGTTTTCTCAAAGTTTAGGTATGTTCTCCTCCAAAGAAGGAATTTAAGCTGCTAGCTATGCCTCGAAAAAACAATACAATTCATCCAGCAATGTTGAACAAACACAATCAATGCCTCAAAATTAAGCATCTAATTTCAAAGACCTTATTTAATCAGCATCTACTGATTGCATCTCTCATTTTAAACACAACTCTTGGCTGGAAGAGAAAGCACTGCTTTTATTTTGTCACGGTACATTAGAGCAAAGGCTCCACCATCTGACTCCATCATTCATCAGTCTTCCCTAACTCCATCTGCCTGTCTTGAGGTGGTCCCCAGGCTTCATCCCCCCTCTTGTATAAGTGCATCTTTTAAGGAAATAGGGCAGTAGAGAATATCCATAGGGTACGTACCACAGGCAATTGCCAGCAAATGTGTCTGCCACGTGAAAGCGTAGAACATGCCTCCAATGGCAATGCATGAAAGGGAGCTGTTGTAGCCCCACAGGCCAGAGCAGATTTTGCTAAAAGGTGTTGCTAAGCTCAGTGCTGGAAAATAAATCAAAGATGTGTCATTCCTTGGCCAAAGAGATAAAAGATGCTGAAAAATGGCATGAATCCAGCTTTTTAAGGGCTCTAGCCAGCATACATACATGAAGTTCCCATTAGTAGTTTTGTTGCTAAGTCTAAGACTAAAGACACTTTAATCTAATACAATCAGGACAGCATTTCCCAGGTGATACTGACCTGAATTTGGCTATGCAATTTCAGAATATACATGAGTGAATGAGTGTACATGTGAACCTTAAATGTATCCTTAAAGCCTGCACATTCAGATTTATGGCAATCATTTTTAGTAAGCTGCTCCTAAACCTGTCAGTATATATCCAGAAATGAAGTATTTCACGATAAAAATTAATTTTAGCCAAAAATATGCTTCTTTAGTCTGAAGATTTCCTCCATCAGTAAGTCCACCAATTTTCAGCCACCAAATGTTATGAAGGTTTCCACCATCATAAAATGAGGTAGGGAGTGGGGAAATCAATCAGAAGAATTCTTAAGACAGAAGCTTATGTGTATTTTTTTTCAAGCAGGAACATTTGTGACTGTATCGTTGTGGTTCATCTTTTATTCTCCATGCTTTTATAAAATCAGTGACACATGTCAAATTCTTACCTGCCAGCATCCCCACTGCTGATCCAACTGCTGCATGCAGACAAGTAAGAGGAGAAGAGATAAATAAAGCAATCAGGAAGATTCCCCCAGTCCAGGGGTTGTCACAACCATAAACCTGACCCACTCCAACTGGAATGGATTGCAGGAGCTGCAGAAATGAAAAAAAAAAAAAAAATTAGGAAAAAAGTGAGCTCCTTATTGGCTTAATTATTTTTTTTTTTAATATTTATTTTTCTTGGCCAGGTTCATGTTGGATGCAGTCTGGCTTTATGGACTGTAAGTGGAAAGTTTGGACATTGCTCAGGAGGCAGCAGGGCATTTCCATAGGGTTTCCCCCTTGAATGAAAACGAGTCGTGCCTTGCTCCCTATCCATAAGCTCCTCTGCCAGGTTTTTTGCTCTAATATCAAAGGTAAATGTCTTTTGTGAAAGGGTTTGCTCATCACTTTTATGCATGCTGCTGGCTTTGACGCTTTTTGCCTGCTGTGAATCTAGGAAATGGAAGCGCTCAGGGAGATGATGCCTTTGAGAAGACACTCTTCTCAAGATGGAGGGTGATCAGGAGTTGGAACAGGAAATGGTGGAATCACCAGAATCCCTGGGAAGTATTCAAAAAACTGTGTAAATGAGGCCCTTAGTGACATGGTTTAGTGGTGGCCTCGGTAAAGGTGCTGGGGTAAAGGTTGGACTCAATGATGTTAAAGATCTTTTACAACCTACTTAATTCTATGATTTCTCTGAGTGGGGAGATCCAAAGGTAAAATGGCCAATAATGACTTGGCTAGAGTTAGAAGACTTCACTCAGGTTAGGCTACGTACCTGATCTACATATATACCTGAAACTCTGTTGGGACTCACTGGGAATATGAATGGGAGTTGCTGGGTTGATGGGACAGAGCTCAACTTGTTCACTTCTTAGCAATGGTTTCAAGACACTTTTCTTCAAAATGTCAGTGTGGAACAGTCTGCTTCATCATGGTAAACGTTCTTTGAGAAATGTCACTTGTGGGGATTGACATTTAGTGTCAATTAACTTCCTTTTCTTTATCACTCCCTGGGAACACCTCAAAATAATCTGCTGAGCCATGGAGGAAAGCTATTACTCTAGTATCTATATTGTTTATGAAGAGTAAAATGTTCCTTTGGAAAAATCCTACTTGAATATTAACTTAAAATATGTGAACGTGTGCCTGCACCCAAGTTTGTAATCATTCTTCCATAGAAATATCTGCTTCCTAGTTTCTAATCAGAAAGATGAAATTTTAAAAACACACCACTCTGTACATGGAAAACTAAAATTAATCTGTGAGTTAACTGGTAGTCTCAGCAAACCTTAGCTATGGGGTGCTGATCAGTGTATACACAGTAATGGGTAATTAGATTCTGCAGCCTCTTTGAAAATCATAATATATATATTTAGATGTAATTGCAAATGAAAGGTGACAGAAATGAAACATTCTCATTTTCAGGATATCAAGAATGCCAATTCCTAAAGTAAACCTTTATTGGGTTTATAATATTATTATTATTTGGGTAATAGCTATCTTATAAATGCAATTTTGTATTGGCAGGCCATACTGTAGCAATATAAAGCAAGATAATACCATTCTGTAGTGGTTTCTTTGTAAATGGAGGAGGATGTTATATTTGACATCTTACCATTGGCAGTTCAGCATCTGTCCAAGTGATGTTTGGTGTTGCTGTTGCAGGCTGAATGACAATTGTAGGGAAGAAGAGGTTATGTGGTCCTGATGCAGCCAGGTAGAGAGTCAAGGCCAAGTTGAAAGGCAAGGTGAGAACAGGCAGATCCCACTTAGAGAAGACTGACCCTAAAGCACTGGTGAAAACAGGGCTGAAAGAAGAACATATGGTCTTACTAGGAGCTTTTCAGCTAGGCAAAAATCCCAACTTCAACAAAAAACAAAAAACAAACCAAACCCAAACAAAAACCACCATGCAGGAAATTCACTTTATTTTGTTTTTTTTTTTAAGCTGTTTAATTTCTTCTATCTTTCTGATAAAATCAGAGGTATTCTGGGGTCATTCAGTAAATTAATTTCCTACCCTTCCCCATGCAATTATCAATGTGCAGGTTTCAGTGGTGTTATTTAATATATGGGGTGAATTTGGTGCAATATTTACTTATTGCACCAAATACATATTACGTATATATGCTATGAATGTGGAGAGTTTGGTGACCATGAAGGAGACAAGATCCTCTACTCTTGTGCGAGATCCAGTGATTTAATGAAATTATTCCTAGCTCAGTTGCAGTGTTTACTTTTTTTTTCTATAGCACTTGGAGTAGACTGAATTTAGGACACCCAAGCCAGGTCTGAGTGAACGGTGTGTCCTTATTGAAGTTTATGGATCAAAAAGAAAGGCTCACATCAAAGTTATGCTAAATCTCCCCTGTTAAAATAATGTTCCTCTTGAAATAAAAATGAATGGGCTCATCACAATAGCATGGCTAACATTTAGGGCATTGGATTACACACAATCAGCCATCAATTTTCCTTTTCCCCATTGGGTTTATTTGTGATTATGTGGTGTTTTCTTTGTTTCCTGGTTATATTTGATTTTAACATAATGCTACAGATTTAGTAGCACACATCTGCCAGTTTTGTTTCTTTTCCACTGTAGTCTGCATAGTGCTTAAAACCACAACAATTCAGTCACAGTGTGAGGGCTCTGGGGCTGGAGTAAGAAGCAGATGAGTCATGTAACTTACCACATCATGGACACCAGTGTTACAGGCAGCAGAAGCCACCAGTGGTAGTCTCCCTTATCAGAGAAGACAGCCATGAGCAATCCCACCAAGAGCCCATTGTAGCCATACAGGCCTGCTGCTACGGCTGATCTGTGTGAAGGGAACAAGTATCTTAAAATCATATCTTTCACAGATGCTTTGCTCACATCAATCCCTACTCCCAGTTTTCTCATCAAGCCCTCCCTCCCTGGACTGTCTGTAATGAAGATCTGCCAACAGACATAGAATCACAGAATCATAGAATAGTTAGGGTTGGAAAGGACCTTAAGATCATCTAGTTCCAACATCCCTGTCATGGGCAGGGACATCTCACACTAAACCATGTCACCCAAGGCTCTGTCCAACCTGGCCTTGAACACTGCCAGGGATGGAGCATTCACAACTTCCCTGGGCAACCTCAGCACACAGTAAAGAACTTCTTCCTGATATCCAATCTAAACTTCCCCTGTTTAAGTTTTAACCCATTACCTCTTGTCCTATCACTACAGTCCCTAATGAAGAGTCCTTCCTTAGCATCCTTATAGCCCCCTTCAGATACTGGAAGGCTGCTATGAGGTCTCCAACCAGCCTTGTCTTCTGCAGGCTGAACAGCCTCAACTTTCTCAACCTGTCTTCATACAGGAGGTACTCCAGTCCCCTGATCATCCTCGTGGCCCTCCTCTGGACTTGTTCCAGCAGTTCCACGTCCTTTTTATGTTGAGGAACCAGAACTGTACACAATACTCCAAGTGAGGTCTCATGAAGGCAGAGTAGCAGGGCAGGATCACCTCCTTCAACCTGCTGATCATGCTCCTTTTAATGCAGCCCAGGGTACGGTTTCCGGGCTGCGAGCACACACTACCGGCTCATGTTAAATTTCTCATCGACCAACACCCACACGTCCTTCTCCCCAGGGCTGCTCTGAATCTCTTCTCTGCCCAACCTGTAGCTGTGCCTGGGATTGCTCCAACCCAGGTGTAGGACCTTGCACTTGGCAAGGTTAAACTTCATAAAGTTGGCACCAACCCACCTCACAAGCATGTCAAGGTCCTTCTGAATGGCATTCCTTCCCTCCAGGGTATCAACCGAACCACACAGTTTGGCGTCATCGGCAAACTTGCTGAGGGTGCTCTCAATCCCACTGTCCATGTCACTGACAAAGATTTTGAACAAGACCGGTCCCCACACCGATCCCTGGGAAAACCCTCGTTACTGGTCTCCAACTGGACATGGAGCTGTTGACCAGAACTCTTTGTGTGCGACTGTCCAGCCAGTTCTTTATCAACAAAGCAGTCCATCTGTCAAATTGATGTCCTTCCAATTTAGAGACAAGGATGTCATACAACTGAACTTTGATTTCCCATTCTTGATTCCCTTGTCCTGTCAGCAACTACCTTTTCTGCAATTATATCCAGTGTCCTTTTGTACCAGATGCAGCTGATAAGGTAGATTTGTCTGATCCTACAAGACCAGATTATTAGCCAGGAATGCTAGATACGTACTTTTACTCCATGTTGCTTTTTAACACATAAATCAGCACTGAAGTGACAGTCTATATTTGAAAGGGAAAATGATGGACTTACCTATCCTGACCCAGAATAAGTGCTGTTAAAGTGGAGACAACAGTTCCTAAACAGCCTGTGAGTGTCCACCATGGGTTCTGCATCAGGAAGCCAGCAACGATGATGATCCCACTGATGGGATTGTTGATAAACATCACCTGGGATATCGCACGCAGCACCCAGTCAACAAACTGGATCATGAGAGTTTTATCTGTAAAAGATCAAGTTAAATAGTAATAGAAAAAACAAACCAACCAAATATGCAGGTGGTCCTGATTTGGAATTGATTTTTTGAAACTCAGGAAGAGGTTTGGTGGTGGAACTTGGCAGCACAACTGAAGCAATGAATCAACAAGACAGTAAAATCTGACTGGGATTTATTATGGTCTGTAGTGAAATCTTACAGCTGGAAAGCTGAGATGAACTGTATGGTTGCCAGAGTCCCATGTTATAAAGTACCCTGGACCAGATTCATGTGAACCAGCTAATTTATATCTGCGCCTCAGATGGCAAATCATGTGTGTATCCCATTACTGATTTATTAAGGGGACCAAGAACACCTACCTATATGCAATTTAACTTCACAGTGGCATTAGTCTTGACAGAAACTGCTCAGCTGAAAAGACAGGGAGTCTTATGAAGAATGGCAGAACAAAAACTAACCATCCCAGGGTATGTTTTGTGGGATTAAATTTCCTTTGTACATGGCATGTTGGGAGGTAAATATCATCTCAGTCATCCTCAAGATTTAAGCAGTGTGCGTATCTCTACACAAAACTGATTTTTTTCCCCACAAAATGGAAATAAATCAAGGCAGAGGTTGTTTCTGCACTAGTATGACTTGAATCACATTACTGAGAAGTTAGTTATTACTCCTTTGATGTAATTCTTCTTTGGAATCTCCTAATTAGTCACAACAAAGAAGCTTTACCTTTCAGCCAGGCTCCAAATTCCTTCATGTCTCCAGTGAGGTACCCAACACCTCCGCAGAACCTCTTCCCAGCTTTGATCAGTGGATTCTGCTTTACTGGGTTTCTTTCCCCCTTGTTTTCTATCTTGATATCGACACTGTTTTCCATGTTGATATTCCAACCCTTTGTTAAAATTAAATGGGGGAAAAAAAAAAGGCAGTTCATTACAATGCTTTTTACTGTTCCCTGTTTATTCACTCATCATGATTTATTTTGAAGCCAGAAAAAGGAAGGTCCTTACTTTGAACATCTGATTCTCACATCCCTTTTCATGTGCTTTTGGGACCCTTCTCTATCCTTCCAGGCTTCCATGCAGTCATGGATTTGAACACCACAAGAAACCACTGAGCCTTCAGTTAATTGTCTTTTACCTGATTTTAACAGCGTGCTCAGCTACACAATGTGTTCTAGAAATCAAGAAGTTCTTGATTTAAGGGGTGACTTCAAGAAGAGCAAGGTGGCATCAGAGGACAGTGGCTTCACAGGAGCTGAAACTTACCTGTAGATCCAACTCCGTAAAAGTCCACCACATCTAGGAAGCTGCTTCAGTGATTAAGTTTCCTCTGCTGCTTAACGCATATTTCCAGTTTGAATTTATCCATCAGCCACCAATGATAGCTACCTAAAGTTAGGTTTATAGGTCTCTATACTGTCCCTGTTGGGATCACCTTTACCTTTCCCATGAGCATGGTTTAGCTAGAGCGTTTTTCATGGCATCTTACTTCATTATTCGCGTGCATATGTACAATAAATTTTTCTTTACTGAATTGTACTTTCAGCTGTCCCATGTTTAGAAGTACCCAGCACTGATTTAGGAGATTGTAGGCCAAATTCAGAGTGTTTGCTTTCCTCAGATAAATATCATACAGCTGCTCGCTCATTCCCCACCCCAGTCCACAGGGGGATGGGGAGGAGAATTGGGACAAAATACAAAAAAAAAACCATGGGTTGAACTAAGACCAGTTTAATAATTTAAATGAGAGCAAAATATGATATAATAATAGTAGGAAATAAAGAGAGAGAGAGAGAAAGGAAGGAATAAAAAAGTGATGCACAATACAATTGCTCACCACTTGCTGACTGATGCCCAGCCCGACCCGAGCAGCGATCAGACCCTTCTGGGTAACTCCCCCCAGTTTATATACTGGGCATGACATGCTGTGGTGTGGAATACCCCTTTGGCTATTTCAGGTCAGGTGTCCTGCCTCTGCTTCCTCCCAGCTTTCCGTTCACCTCACCACTGGCAGAGCATGAGAGACGGAAAAGTCCTTGATCAGGGTAAGTGTTACTGAACAACAACTAAAACATTGACGTGTTATCAGCATTGTTCTCAGATTAAAGCCTAAACACAGCACTGCACCAGCTACTAGGAAGAAAAATAACTCTATTTCAGCCAAAACCAGGACAACTGGCCATTGTTCTTTAGCTTAAGACAAGGTAGGTGACCACATGTAAATAAGAAATCCTCAGGGACTAAATAAAAGACTCTTATTATATTTAGCAGGCACTATATCAAGACTTAAACAAGGTAGGGGAGCATTATAGGCTAAACAGAGGTGTCTAGGGCTAACTAAGGTGTTTAGGAAATCCGCACAAGGCTGGCAGAGACAGGATCCCCTATGAGAGTCACGTCCTTTGGATTAGGAGCTGCTGGAATACCTTTTGGCAACTCATGAAGGTCTACACAGCTTAATTCAGGCACATGGATGACAGACTTTCACCAGCTATAAATACTGAATTTTAAAAACCATGTCCTATAGCCAATTTATTATTTGTCTGAAGACCAATTCTCAATATGAAACCAGAAAATTTAAACCAGCCAAACCTTTCTCTGGAATGTACTGTTTCCTGAAGAGTAGGTCTAATTCTTAGTAATTGTCAAGACAAAGGATACATGTGACAAGGTGTGTTGTTGAGTGAATACAAAAACAGAGCTGCTTCAGGTCTCACTGGTGAGTAGCAGCTTGTTCAAGAATTCAGTTTTGGAGTTAATAGTCTAAATAGGATGACACAAACTATACATTAGGGACTGTAGTGATAGGACAAGGGGTAACAGGTTAAAACTTAAACAGGGGAAGTTCAGATTGGATATAAGGAAGAAGTTCTTTATTGTAAGGGTGGTGAGGCACTGGAATGGGTTGCCCAGGGAAGCTGTGAATGCTCCATCCCTGGCAGTGTTCAAGGCCAGGTTGGACAGAGCCTTGGGTGATATGGTTTAGTGTGAGGTGTTCCTGCCCATGGCAGGGGGGTTGGAACTTGATGATCCTAAGGTCCTTTCCAATCCTAACTATTCTATGATTCTATGATTCTAATTATTGGAATTAGTCCTTGACTTGCTTCCAACTTCAGTAAAAGCTTTTTTGGCAGCTGGGAAAGAGAATCCATACTTCAGAAATGCAGGTGCTGAGTACTCAAGCTAAAGCAGCCTCAGCCCTGGGCATTACACTTGCAGATCCAAAATTGTCATAAAGCAGCTCTGAGTCCACATGGGGGAATGATTGGTTATTGTACATCCTGGCTGGTTTCTTACTGTATGTTATCAGGGTCTGATGGTGATGTTTCAGGAAAGAGTAAGTATTTGCACAAATTATAAATACACATTTTCTGCTGCCTGCAAGGGTTCAGCTAGTGCAAGGGTAGGTTCCACTGAAAGAGGTAGAAGACAGGACCAGTACTTGGAGGACTGTTGAATTTGACTTTGTGTAGGACACAAAAGCAAAAGGAGCTTAACTAAAGGAAAAAAAAAAAAAGGATGAAAGTGTTGTTAGGGACGGTGTCTCTGTGCTGGAAGGCTTTTTTCTGCTCAGTTATAATTCATTACCTTGATTCATTAACCTTCAATTTTCTCATATTTTATTTTGAAATAATGGAATAAGTGAATTTGATGCACTTTCAGTTAAATCAAAATTTCCAGTCAAGATAAGTACTCTTCATTTTTCGTGAAAATGCATTTACATTTTCAATTTAAAGAATCTTTATACGACTTCTTAGGCTTTCTCTGTTGCTGATCCATAAAGTCAAGGGCTCTTGCACTTGCTGAGTGATGCTGTGTGTCCTGTGCTAGCATGCCCAGTATGTTTCCCCTGCCTGCTGATTGAGGAGCTGTTTGCACTGCAGGACTCTTCAGTGTGGGATGTAATGGGCATGTAAAGAAATATTGGAGTCACCACCTGGTCCATTTGCACAGTGGAAAGGAAAACTGGTCAAGTTGGAGGCCTTAATTCATCAAAACTTGATGAATTGCCTTGGTGTGGAAAGGTGTTTAAGTGCATACTTCAGGCAGTCCTGCATGGTGCAAATTTGAGAGCACAGAACTCCTTTGCTCTGGGTATTCATTGGAAGAAATTAAGTTGTCTTGATGCAACTGGGACAGCAAAAAGACCAGGTGACCAGGTAAATCACTTCCACCAACCTGGTTTGAACTTTACCCTCCATCAAGGCTGTGCTAATGCCCTGTGTGTATGCTCTTACAGAATACTCAAAATTACAGCGGTTGTGGGGTAATCATGGTTACCTCCTTGCCAGTAGCATGGGTCATGTTCATTATGTCTCTGTTTATCACGTAATGTATGCCTCCAGAAAGAGACATCTCACATGAAATTCAGTTCATCTTTCCTATCAACTCATGTATGGTAAGGGGAAATGAAATACCGATTGAACACTCTTACCACCTGCAGAACAGCCCTATACATAATGGGTAGGCCAAGAGCACCTTTGGTTTCTGATGAGACCTTTATGACACTGTAATAGACCCTGATCCAGCCCTATTGGCTTCACGACCACCCTGACTCACATCCCAGTGCTGCAAGAGGTCTGCCTCTGGTGTGTGGAGGTTGAACTATTGCCACAGTCCTGAGGCTTGTCCCATCCATCCACAAACACAGAGCATGGAGGGTTTGTGTTACTTCTACTTAGCTGCCCAAAGAAAGTATAAAGAAGTATTTCTTACCCATGGAAGCTGTGGTTGCCTTACTCCTGGAAGTGTTCAAGACCAGGTTGGAGGAGGCTTGGAGGAACCTGGTCTAGTGGAAGGTGTTCCTGCTCGTGGCAGGATGACTTTTAAGGTCCCTTCCCACCCAAACCAGTCCATGACTGTATGATTCTAAGTACTGCACCACTTAGAAACTGGCAGCAAAATAGAATATTTTGAGCAGTTTTAATAATTTTTGATACTGTAAGAAGCAGTAGCTTCATATATGCTGAGATTAATGATCTGCTAACACATTACCTTGTTTAGGCAGTAGACAATAGCAACTGTTTAAGAACAGGTTGCCCAGGGGGGGTGTGGAGTCTCCTACATTGGAGATATTCAAGGCCCGCCTGGACAAGTTCCTGTGTGATGTACTCTAGGTTACCCTGCTCTTGCAGGAGGGTTGGACTAGATGATCTTTTGAGGTCCCTTCCAACCCTTAGGATTCTGTGATTCTGTGATTCTGTAAAGGACAGAAGACAAAAGATTCCTCATCGCAGAATAATGGAGATGTTCAGAGAATTTTAAGACAGTGATGTCTGTACTGTAATTGAAGCTGAAGTGTGCATGTTCTGCATAAAGGCCAGAGTAGAGCAGGTCTTCTGAAGGCCTGCTGTTGAAATTAAGTTGACACACAGTTTTCAGTCAAAGGGGGCTTCTTTTTTTTTGTCTCTTACTGCATGAAGAAAGGAAATGGAAACATTGTGAAACGACTGTTCTGTTGGAATAGATTGCTTAGCTTCTGCAGGGGTCAGGATTTTTAACTTTAGTTTTTAGTCCTTATTTCTATTTGCCTGGGAAAGCATTTCTTTTTTATCTCAGATTCTTAACTAAAGCTGTGTTAAGACACACAGCTTGAAGTGCAATGCCTAACCTCATGTATGTTCTGAAAAGGTGTTCCATGGGTCTGGTAGGAAATGCAATGCCAGCGTGTAACTGGTGTGATGAAGGAGCAGCAGTGTGTCTGAATGTGGTTTTCATCTCTGTGGTACAAGGACTGATTTGTGCTCTGCTGCAAGTGCAGAGGAGCTACTTAAAACTATTTTCCCATGGTGGAAAAGTGACAGCTAGACATGGATCACTGCTGCTTTTCTCCAGTAATTCCAGATATTTGCTGCCTTCAGTTGTCTAGTTATCTTTGTGCTGTTGGATAATATCTCCCTGGCATCCTCACATAAGCAAGAAGGAAAGTTTTGCAGCTAAAAGTATCTGAGTGCTTTTGTATCAGCTATGAAATGGAACCTGTGAGAATAGAAAAGATAAAAAAGATGTTTTTATTTCATGAAAACAAAAACATCCCAGGACCAAGAAGCTAATCTATTGTTTTTTTTTAATCATCTTTTCAGAGTTAATGAATGTTCCTGTAGCAAAGCACTGGTGTTATGCAACTTCATGTCTCTTTAAATCAATTTCTCTTCCACTTGCGTACACTTCTTCCATGTCAAGCCATACCTACGGAATCTCAGTAATGCCTATTAAAACTGCGTCTCAGTAATGCCTCGTTAGAGCTGCAGCGAGGCAGACTCTGTGCTGGTGCTGCAACATCTGGCCTGCAACTACTCTTTTATTCACCTGATGAAGTAGAGATAAGCCCTGTCACACGCTTGTAATGTGGTATTCATGATAAGAGCAGTGCTGTGCTTGCAGCTTGGAAAGGAATAGAGGCTTTGATTTGGCTAATTGCTTTAATACTCCTAGGTAAGAAATAGTTAATTCCAAGCTGATGCCTGTGTTTTTAAGAGTTGGGCTTTTATCTCTGAAAATGCAGCAAAATTATCTAGTATGTTCTTTCTAGAATTTTACTCTCTCCCTGATAAAATTAATGTTATTCTGTAAATCAAGGGGATTTAAGTTATTGTGTGGCATTTGTTTCTCCAAGGAACTGCTACTGCACGATTACAGTCATTGAATCATACATTCTCTGAATTGTTGCTGTGAAGCACGCAGGCAGCCAGCTCTCTGTGCAGAATGTTTTTAGAGGAATTCCTGCATCCAAGTACAATCAGAGGAAAGGGCCAGATTCTTAGCATAGCCCTTGTAACATTACCAGTGGTTTAGCAAAGCTTGCAAGTGTAATATTGTGTTATGTATAGGAACACACACCTGTACAAGCACACTCCCCAAAACAGAGAGATTCTAATGCAGCTGAACCTCACTGAAAAAAACAAAAAGGTAGTTTAAGTTTTCCCATAGAAGAGACATTTCAAAGCATTAGTTCAAAAGAAAGCTTATCCCTCAGATTCAAATAATCATTAAGCCCATTCGCAATTCAATTTTCAGAGATCTGTCTCTCGGGGACAAAGAAATCCAGACACACTATCACATTAACTCTACATTATTACTATCTGGGCATTTTTAATTTTGCAGACTAGAAAAGCAGTAAAAGGAGATGTTAAAGAGTTACAAGTTCGTTGTGTTGGTTTTTTTTTTAATTTTTTTTTAATTCTTTTATTAATTCTTTTCTTAGAGATTCAGCAAACTGGGCTAAGCCCTACTAATAAATCCTCACCCTGCTAGAAAATTCTCAGTAACTGGAATCCTTGTGACATTCCCCCACCTCTTTAGTGAATGCCTTGAGCCTTAGCTGCTCTTGCTCAGGAGGACTTCTCAAATGCTGTTTGTTAGGCATTTTATGGGAGAAGAAAGATTCAGGTGAGTCAGTAAGAGAGTGCACTTTCATTGCTGTACATTAAAAGGAACTAAGAGAATGCTCTTACCTCTCTGATGAGCTCAGGGGTAGCAGTTGCTTTGCTGGCTAGGACAGAAGACAAGCTAGGCAAAGAGAGTGGGGGAAAGAAAATGCCCCACCAGCTTATATAGGCTAGCATGGCTCCTGTCCTGATATTACTAATTAGTTTGTTTCTCCTCCCACTCAGTGAGCTCCGAGAAAAAATTAAGAAAGTTCCCTCTCAAATTCTCCACCTTTCCTCTTGCTCTGTCCTTGGTGTCTTGCCAGCAGCCTCTCCAGAAGTACTGTTCCCTGCTGCTATTTTTTTGTTGTTGTTAATTCGCCTTTAACTTTGTCCTTTCTCCTCCTCTACCACTTAAAAAGGCTCAAGGCTTCAAAGTGGACTCTTGGTATACCTGAGCTCAACCTCTCCAGTGTTATTCTTCTTATCCAAGACAGCTCAGGATCCTTCCTTCTCAAAACACTGACCTGGGAGTGTGCATCACAGTGTGACATGTTCAGCAACCGGTCAGGTTGTCCCATTTCTAGGTAGTTTTTCGAGGCACTATTCTGTTATCACACTGGGACGAAGGACCTGGTGATCTTCTACTGTTTAGTTGTTTTTTATCAGCTATTTGAGAAATTCAAGGGGATTTTTCCTTCTTTTTTTTTAACCTGCCCACCTTGGCTTGCTGGAGAAATTTGGAATATTCAATGTGTGGCATATATGAGAGGCTTGTAAGATTGTGAAATCACTGGGAAAGGCAGAAAAGAGGATGGAAAGGAAAGTCTTGAGTGAATTATGGGAAAAAGTACAAAGGAAAAGCTAGTAAGCTTAAGGAACAAGTTAGGCTATCCAAACCACAGTTTAATTCCCTTTAGGAGTCTTTTACAGTGATGGCTTAAAGAAGCAAACCCACAAATTCATCCAAGAGCTGGAGTGAATGATTTGTTGCTGAACCAGAACCAATCTAGTTTTATGAATTCGCTTCCTTCAGCCCTTTGGAAACAGCCTCATCATCTATGTGAGCTGAAATGATGTTATTCTCACTATGTTTATTCCCAGGGTGCCTCTCTTTTGATGGAGGTGTTTTTAACAAAAGACTGGATAATTTTTTTCCCCTAAGAGCATAGTATCTGATAGCGACTGTGAGCTTGGCATTGCTGATAAGCAAGGCTCGTGAAGTCATAGAATCACAGACTGGTTTGAGTTGGAAAGGACCTTAAGATCATCTAGTTCCAACTCCCTGCCAAGGGAAGGAACACCTCCCACTACACCAAGTTGCTCAAGGCCCTGTCCAATCTGGCCTTACCAGCTGTTGTGAGTGAACCAGACACTGCCATCCACTTAGTTTGCACCCAGTAGTACATGTTACAAGAAATTTGCAGGGGAGGCTGCTTCACTCCAGTGCAGTAATTTTTTTTTCTTTTTACTATTCATTTCTTCTGGGGCTTCCTGTGCTTTCTCATTGGTAAAATGAATCTTTGCATCCCAAAAGAAGAGACACACATTGGGTAATTTGTTTGGGAGATACACATAGGGAATCTGATCAGATTGAGTTTCAGGCTTCGCATCTCTCATGTTTCAGGGGTGCTCAGGGCATTTTAAGCAGCATCTTTTCTGCTCTGTGTAAAAGGGATGCTGTGCAGGGGGCTGGCAGGATTCACTGTCAGGTAGTGTTACTTTCATTCATTGAGCAGTGGGGTGGCTCTTTCCTTGGGGAAGCAGATTCAGGACCCCCCTTTCAGATTCTGGCTCTTTAACATTGACAAGTTGGAAAGGAGTCACAGAAAAGCCACTGGCTTGAAGTGATGGATGTCTTGGAGCGATGTTTTTTTTAGATTACCAGAGCTGGTTAATAATTAACAGGGTCAGAGTCTGCTGACACCTACGTGGTAATGAGGTCCTTGGCAGCAGCCTGCTCTGTAAGTTAGAGGCAGAGCAGTGATGCTCTCCACTGCCATGTGGTGGGTTCCCTGGATCCTAGGTGCAGCCAGCTATGGGGAGGGTTTCACTACTGCAACTACTGTCTTATGGAATCCCTGTGTTTCCTACAATCACCTTTTGAAAAGGACTGGGCCAGGTCCCAGACTGAGTGCTGCAGTCTGTTGCAGGAACTCCCGCTCATGGCTGTGTACCTTAGATCGCCAAAGCACTCCTGGTGGCCCAAGGACTGAAATTCTCTACAGGATTGGTGCAGAAAGGCATAAATGATAGAAATGCTTCCAGGTGTAATTCAATCCGTGTCAAGTCAGATGCGCATCACTAATCTGTGCTGGGCACACAAGAACATAGGTATCTTCTTCCGTCTTTTGGGCTTTGGAACTCAAATGGGAAGACTAAAACAGGGGAGGCTATTCTTTGTCAAAATGATCAAGGTGTGCCATGTGTCTGTTATGTAACTGTTGGATACCATCTGCCTGCACTGTGCCACCAGCTCTGGGTGAGCACTAGGTAACCATGTAATGATGTGCAAAGTGAGCATGCACATGACAAGAAAGTTGCTTCTTAATTTTAGGCAAGTGTGAAGACCACTTTGTACTGAGAACAAGGCAGCTGGGGCTGGTGTCTGACAGCTAGATCCTGTGTGATAAAGGAGGGCTGGGTCTATGGCCTAACTCTGCAGGAATCTGCTGGTGAAGCTGGTTGATACATTTCTTCTGCCTTCTATTCTCTTCCGGAAACAGGCTCTGAGAACACCCCTTGGACTGAGCCCAGTGGTTTACATGGTCAGAAGACGGGTTGGTGGCTGGTTCCCAACTAGACTAGCTCTCCCAGAGAAATGCCTGAATGATCTCTGACTGAAGCAGCTCATGAGGCAGGAGCTGTGTAGCTGCATTAACTGGGTAGTGCTTGAACTTGTCAGCTCTGACAAGAAAGACTGTAATGTCCCTAATCCAGCTTCACACGCTGTCTCCACTCTTCTCTCAAGGCTCAGTGGCCTTCAAGAGGTGCATTGAAAACCATTTTGTAGCAGACTGCCATTATACTGTGGGTTTTGGCTGTGCTCCTCTGCAGGGATCAGGTCTGCACAGGGAGGTGCATCAGCTCATGGACTCCATAGGATGCTTTAAAATCATGTAAATGATAAAAATACCTTTGTTAGGCTGGGCTGTAGATGTGTAAAATGCAGCCACTGTTTGTGGGCTCCGTGTCATCCTTCGTTGGTGAGGAAATCACTTGGGAGCTGAGCTCTTGTCACTGGGCACCATTGAGAAAAGTCTGGCTCTGCTTTCTTTACTCTGCCCCACCAGACATTTGTACCTAAGATCCCACCCTGAGCCTTCAATTCTTCATGCTGATCAGTCCCAGATTTCTTGGCTTCTGCTTGTATAACAGGTACTCCAATCCATTAACCATCTTCATGGCACTTTGATGGACTTGCTCGCTATGTCCCTGTTTCTCCTGTACTGGGGAGCCCCAGACTGGACGCTATACCCTAGATGTGTCTCACCAGTGCTGAGTAAGAGAATCATAGAATGGCTTAGGTTGGAAAGGACCTTAGAGCTTACCCAGTTCCAACTCCCCTTGCCATGGACAGGGACACCTTCCACTAGACCAGGTTGCTCAAAGCCCCATCCTATTGAGTCTTGAACACTTCCAGGGATGGGGCACCAATGAGCATATTCCCATAGTCACATACTGGGAAACCGTCTAGATACATTCGTCAGTGCAACAGCTGGACGGCCTTTAGCTGTGGCTTTGGGAAGGATGGAGAGGAACGTCTTTCATCTGTGGTGTCCAGCTCCCTCTTGTGGTATGTCTCCAGCCCAGCCACATGTGCAGTTACAGAAATCAGACCGAAGATTCAGATGTCTGTTTTTGACAGCACCTATAAACAGCAGTTCCCCAGCCCTGGCACAATCAATTCTCTCCATGCTCAGAGCTTGTGTATGGCTCTGGATACTGCTGCTGATGTATGCTCCCAAAATAAACAGTTCTTCTAATTCACACTCATCCCTTCACTCCTCTTACCACCTGCTCTGGAAACCCACTGCTGTTTTTTTCAGCTTGACATGTTCTCAGGACTCACTTTCTCAGTCCATGCAGCTGCAAGTCTGTACAGTTGCTCCCTTGAAACCCACTTCTGATAAAGAACATTAGTTTGTCTCCTTCAATAGGAGTGAGGCAGGAATTGGTGAAGAGCAGGTTGTAGGTGTCTTATGGCTAGAGTAGGGTGTCAAAAAACTCTGTGCTGCTACGTCAAATAGGTGCCAACTTTAGGCAGAGGGTCAGGCTCTCTTCCAGTAGGCTGATGCTCTGAATACAGGAATACTGGGTTAGTGAGCAACTCATCTCTTTTAGCTGCAGATTTTTCATGGTATTTAAATCATTGCTGCTAGTGGGAGCGAAGAGTTGCTTGGAAGTGAGCTAGATGGTTATGGCCAGTACATGCCTAGGTCTGTGCTGGTGGTACAGCACCTACGTGGTGATGAGCTGCCACCAGGTACCATCCCATTCACTAGGGAAGTGGCCATGGTGTCCAGCACAGGAATTCTCCCTAGTACCCCAAGAAAGGCCATGTAGTCATGTCTCTCATGATACCCACTGAAATACAGGTCAAAGCAAAGCCAAGTGCGTTCATCTGGCTGGCTCCACTTGTTTGTTTTTGCATTGTCTGCCTTTTTTCCAGGTGTCACTATCACTTTTCATATCAGCAGCAGGCGTTCCTCTAGTGTGACCTGGATGCCTGTGGGAATGAGATTGAGATGCCAGCATCTATGGGAACTCCAAAGGAAATCATTATTTTCACCATCATGATCCTAGCTCCAATTACTTGCTGTGGCAAAGTGGTTCCCAAAGTAATGTGCACTTTGGCTGGAAGACCCTGGCCTCTTGTTTGGTCATCTTCAGCTTCAGACAGCTTCACATCCTCTCTTCTCTCCCTGTTGTGTCCATTTGTTCTCCAGGATGGAGCACCAGTTTTGCCAGGCTCCTGGCATTACCCTGTTAGTTTTTTTAGCCTGGAATCTAGGAGCTGGAACAAGAAAAGCTCTCTGCTTCCTGCCATGAGCCTGGACCTCAAGGCTGCTTGTTTTTCTGGTCATCTGCAGCATTGTAGAATTCATCAGTGATATTGAAACGTCCTGAATTCTTAGAATTCCTAGAGAATTTTGAAACTGAGGTTGACTTTCAAGACTGGAAGGGAAATCACAACTCAGTTTTAAATTTTAGCTTCAGACCCCTATCCTGTTCTCCTGGCTCCAGGGGAAAGTCCACATCCGAAGAGGCTCATTTTCCAGACCTAGCTCAAGACAGAGGGTTGCCATGAGAATGACAAAGCTGGCTGGACTTGCTGCAGTTTTATGACACAAGGCAAGGCATTTTTATGCTGTTTCATCCATTTTTGCTATTTCAGAGACCATTCACTTAACTTCCTGCATCTAATCTCAGGCTGTGAATCTCACCCAAGCCATGCTTGTTTTCAAGGAAATAATCCATTCTCACAAACCTTGTAGGAGATGAATGTGTTAGGCCTTAGCAAAGAGCAGAATGCTATAGTAGTTTCAATGAGAAACTTTTCCAGCATGTAAATCCTACTGTTTACTATTTTCTTGCCAAATAGCTCTTAACAGAAGTGGAAGCTGGTGTATATTGCCTGGGTAGTGGCTCTGATCAAAAGAAGGACTTGTAGTATGCAGATGAAGCAGAAGAAAGTAGGAATAACTGAAAATTAAAAATCAGTGTGAAGGGTAGAGGTAGATTTACACTGGCTGTAGATAGTTCTGGGACTTTGCAAGCAGTACTACAGAGCAGCATCTTCGTGCACACATACAAGCAAATATAAATCCATCTGCAGTAAAGATGCACATTTTGAGTAGACAAAAGAAAAAAAAAGTCATATTTGTTGGAGAATTCAATTTCTGGGAATGGAAAGTGCCCTAACAGGGTTTAATTTACACACATGAAATAAACTCACTCAGCTACAGTAAGAAACTATCATTGGCTGAAAGTTTATTATCATCTTTGCCTTTCTGGTTTTCTCCATAGCCAGGAAGTCCCTGCCTGGCTTCTGGCTGAGTGGCTTAACAGAGCAGAGATCTGTGGATGACAGAGCAGCAGAGCTGTCAGCACTTAGTTGAAATTAGGGAAATATGGAGAAGCGGGGTCAGGTACAGGATGAAGTACCCTGGAGAGAGGGGATAAAAAGATTGCAGCTCATCCTAAGATGCACATGTCAGGGATGTGTCTATCTCTCTGTGTCTCTGGCAATTCAGTGCACAGCACAACTTGATGTGCAGCTTCTGAGATGTGAGAAGCAGCCTGAACCCCTCTGCATTTTGGGTGGGTGAGGTAGTTGGATGTGTTTGGAAGGGCTCCTTTATATGCTCAGTGCTCCAACCCTGCTGTGTTGAATGAAGCTGTATATTTGGGGCAAACTTTGGCCTTTTCAAGCAATTGCTAGGGGAAATCCCATGGGCAAGGCTGCTTGAAGGTAAAGGGGCCCAAGATAGTTGGTTGACATTCAAGGATTGCTTTTTCCGAGCTCAAGATCGGAGCATCCCGACACGTAGGAAGTCAAGGAAGAGGGCCAGGAGACCTGCGTGGCTAAATAGGGAATTGCTGGGTATGCTCAAGTGGAAGAGGAGAGTTTACAGGTCATGGAAGGAGGGGCTGGCCACTTGGAAGGAATATAAGGCTGCTGCTAGAGGATGTAGGAAGGCAGCTAGGAGGACTAAGGCATCCTTAGAATTAAACCTGGCTAGAAGGGTCAAGGACAGCAAAAAGAGCTTTTTCAAATACATGGCAGACAAAACTAACACCAGAGGCAATGTACGCCCACTGATGAACGAGATGGGTGCCCTGGTGACAGAAGATACAGAGATGGCAGAGTTACTGAATGCCTTCTTTGTCTCTGTCTACTCTGCTGCAGGCAGTCCTGAAGAGCCCTGTACCCCTGAGACCTTAGATGAAGTAGGTCAACGGAGCAGTTTGCCTTAGTAGATGAGGAATGGGTTAGAGACCAGTTGAGCAATCTGGACATCCATAAATCCATGGGTCCAGATGGGATGCACCCGCAGGTGCTGAGGGAACTGGCGGAAGTCATTGCTAGACCACTCTCCATCATCTTTACCAAGTCTTGGGAAACGGGAGAGGTGCCTGAGGACTGGAGGAAAGCAAATGTCACTCCAGTCTTCAAAAAGGGCAAGAAGGAGGACCCGGGTAACTATAGACCGGTCAGCCTCACCTCCATCCCTGGGAAAGTGATGGAACACCTTATCCTTGGTACCATCTTAAGGCATATCAAGGATAAGAAGGTTATGAGGGGCAGTCAATATGGCTTCACCAGGGGGAAATCATGTTTGACCAATCTCTTAGCCTTTTATGAGGAAATAACATGGTGGATGGATGATGGCAGAGCGGTGGATGTGGTCTACCTTGACTTCAGCAAAGCATTTGACACAGTCTCCCACAGCATCCTCACAGCTAAATTGAGGAAGTGTGGGCTGGATGATCAGGTAGTGAGGTGGACTGCGAACTGGCTGAAGGAGAGAAGCCAGAGAGTTGTAGTCTATGGGGCTGAGTCTAGTTGGAGGCCTGTAACTAGTGGAGTGCCTCAAGGGTCAGTACTGGGACTGGTATTATTTAATATATTAATCAATGATTTAGATGAGGGAATTGAGTGTACTATCAGCAAGTTTGCTGATGACACTAAGCTGGGAGGAGTGGCTGACATGGCAGAAGGCTGTGCTGCCATCCAGCGAGACCTGGACAGGCTGGAGAGTTGGGCAGGGAATAACTTGATGAAATATAACAAGGGAAAGTGTAGAGTCCTGCATCTGGGCAGGAACAACCCCAGGTTCCAGTATAGGTTGGGGAACGACCTGTTAGAGAGCAGTGTAGGGGAGAGGGACCTGGGGGTCCTAGTGGATGACAGGATGACCATGAGCCAACACTGTGCCCTTGTGGCTAAGAAGGCCAATGGCATCCTGGGGTGTATTAGAAGGGGGGTGGTTAGTAGGTCGAGAGAGGTCCTCCTTCCCCTCTACTCTGCCCTGGTGAGACCGCATCTGGAATATTGTGTCCAGTTCTGGGCCCCTCAGTTCAAGAAGGACAGGGACCTGCTGGAGAGAGTCCAGCGCAAGGCAATGAAGATGATTAAGGGAGTGGAGCATCTCCCTTATGAGGAAAGAGTGAGGGAGCTGGGTCTCTATAGTTTGGAGAAGAGGAGACTGAGGGGTGACCTTATAAGTGTCTATAAATATGTAAAGGGGGAGTGTCACGAGGATGGAGCCTGCTCTACTCAGTGGCAAACAATGATAGGACAAGGGATAATGGGTACAAACTGGAACACAAGAGGTTCCACTTAAACTTGAGAAGAAACTTCTTCTCAGTGAGGGTGACGGAACACTGGAACAGGCTGCCCAGGGAGGTTGTGGAGTCTCCTTCCCTGGAGACATTCAAAACCCGCCTGGACACATTCCTGTGTAACATTATCTAGGTGTTCCTGCTCCGGCAGGGGGATTGGACTAGATGATCTTTCGAGGTGCCTTCCAATCTCTAGCATACTGTGATACTGTGATTTTGGGAGTGTGGATTTGGGTCTGCTTCAACTATCTATGCAAAGGGCTGTCCCTGGAGAAGGATATTAGGATGCAGCTCCACAAAGGTTTAAGCTACTAAATGCACCGAGGTAATTGAGTGCTCTCAGGACCTGCTGAGCTGTAGCAAAAGGTGCCCAAACCCATTCCCAGGGAAAGTGTGGTGGAAAAAGTCCTTTGCTCCTCATAAAGCTAACCCCGTCCTTCTCATCCCACCCCTGGGAAGTGTGGCAACAGCTGCAGAAGTTTGTAAAAGACACTCTGAGAACTGTAAAATCAAATGCAATCAAGGGTTTGTTTCCTGTCTGAATTCCTTCCATCTTCCAAAATGAAATACTCTTCTGTTGAAAAGGGAGTGAGAAGACAGTGTTTGACAAACAGACCTCACCCTTGAAGTGGTGGTATTTCTGTAACCTTGAAAATCATAGAATTACGGAATAGTTAGGAGTGGAAAGGACCATAAGATCATCTCATTTCAACCCCCCTTCCATGGGCAGAGACACCACCACACACTAAATCATGTTACCCAAGGCTCCATATAACCTGGCCTTGAACACTTCTAGGAATGGAGAATTCACAACTTCCTTGGGAACCCATTCCAGTGCCTCACCACTCTTACAGTAAAGAACTTCTTCCTGATATCCAATCTAAACTTCCCCTGTTTAAGTTTTAACCCATTACCCCTTGTCCTATCACTACAGTCCCTAATGAAGAGTCCTTCTCCAGCATCCTTATAGGCTCCCTTCAGATACTGGAAGGCTGCTATGAGGTCTCCACGCAGCCTTCTCTTCTCCAGGCTGAACAGCCCCAACTTTCTCAGCCTGTCTTCATAAGGGAGGTGCTCCAGCCCCCTTATCCTCATGACTCTCCTCTGGACTTGTTCCAGCAGTTCCACATCATTTTTATGTTGACGACACCAGAACTGCACACAACACTCCAAGTGAGGTCTCACGAGAGCAGAGTAGAGGGGCAGGGTCACCTCCTTTGACCTGCTGGTCACACTCCTTTTGATGCAGCCCAGGATATGGCTGGCTTTCTGGGCTGTGAGCTCACACTGCCAGCTCATGTTCAGTTTCTCATCGACCAACATCCTCAAGTCCTTCTCCACAGAGCTACTCTGAATCTCTTCTCTGCCCAGCCTGTAGCTGTGCTTAGGATTGCTCTGACCCAGGTGTAGGACCTTGCACTTGGCATGGTTAAACTTCATAAGGTTGGCATCTGCCCACCTTACAAGCATGTCAAGGTCCCTCTGGATGGCATTCCTTCTCTCCAGTGTATCAACCGAACCACACAGCTTGGTGTCATTGGCAGACTTGCTGAGGGCACACTCAATCTGTCCATGCTGCTGACAAAGAAGTTGAACAAGACAGGTCCCAACACCAATCCCTGAGGGACACCACGTTTCTGGTCTCTAACTGGACATTGATCTATTAACCACAATTCTTTGCATGTGGCCATCCATCCAATTCTTTATCCACCAAGTGGTCCACCTGTGAAATTGATGTCTCTCCAATTTAGAGACAAGGATGTCATGTGGGACAGTGTTGAACTCTTTTCACAAGTCCAGGTAGATGACATCAATAAAATGTGATCTACATAAAACCAAGTCAGCCTGCAGTGTTGGGAACTGTATCTACCATTAAGACTGGAGGCCTAGTATGGGCAAAGCACAGAGCAGCTGGAAATTTTAGGGGCTTAATCTTATTTGGACATGTAGTTTCAGGTTTTTCAGCTTGTGGTGAGGCCCTGTGTTGTTGGAGTGCCCCTCTGGAGCACAAAGGCCTTCTTGATACCTACTGGTGGCTGTGGGGATGCTTGCCTCAGGGCTAGGGGGAAGATGCCTGCTCTCCCTGTGTCTGACAGCTTTGCACTCTTATCTGCCCTTTCCTGTTGTCCTGGGTTCAGCAGTAGCAGTCCTTTTTTCCTCCTTCTTAGTATCTGGTGCAGTGTGGTGTTTTTGACTTTTGGCCTGGGAACAGTGCTGATAACAGTGATGTTTTTAGTTACTGCTCAAATGTTTAGTCTGGCCAAGGACTTTCTGAGTCTCCTGCTCTGCCAGGAAGGACGGAAAGCCGGGAAGAAGCAGAGACAGGACACCTGACCCAAACTGACCAAAGTGGTATTCCATACCACAGCACGTCATGCCCAGGATGTAACTGGGAGTTACTTGGAAGCGCTAGTTCTCTGTGTGGTTGGACTAGGTATCGGTTGGTGCTCGGTCAGGGGGGGCAAGTTATGGGTCAGTGGGTGGAGAGGTGTTGTATTCTCTTCCCTTGTTATTTCCTTTATCATTATTATTATTGGTGATAGCAGTAGTGATTTGTGTTACACCTTAGTTATTAAACTGTTCTTATCTCAACCCGTGGGAGCTATTCTTTTGATTCTCCTCCCCATCCCTCTGGGAGCAGGGGGAAGAAGCGGGGGAGTGAGTGAATGAGCTGCGTGGCTGGGTTTAAACCACAACACCTGTAGCTGTAGGTATGGGAAGAAAAGGTGTTGACATTACAGATGGGCTGATCCCTTTCCTTTTCCCTGTCCTTTTTATAGGCATATTTGGTTTAGGTTTTATGTTAGATCTCTGGGAAATGTCTCAAACTTTTTGAAATTGAATTACATTGAAAATTGTACATTTTATTTCTCTTAATGAGTTCTTTTTATAGAACTCAGTAGACAGTGGGCTGTTGGGCTACCGTTGATAACTTCAGTTAGTGCTTTTATTGCCTACTGCTGCCTTCCAGGAGACTCTTGATTTGTCTTGCCTCTTCTCATGAATTATTAGCACTGGCTATAGCTACTCAAATCTTTTGATTAGCTAGAGACTTAATAAAGCTGTTTATACCCCATTTTTTATGGGTGGCTTCAACTCCAGGAACTGCTTTACTAATTGATTTCAGGATGGATTTGCTGGTGGCTGAGGATTAAATGTCTGCAGTGGCTCTTACATGACGAATTCTTTCCCATAGTCAGATTGTGCTTGGACTTCACTCTCTTTTTTTTTTAAGAAAACAAATACTTTCATTGTTACAATTAATGTTGTTTTTGAGGTGGCAAGGAAAACGGAATGAAGTAATGTATGCAGATATGTTTTTCACTTTAAGAAAGCACCCGGAGTGACAGACAGAATGCAAAATTAATATACCTCCGCCAGATCCCTCGGCAGAAAGAAGAGGCTAGCCCATGTAAAATTTCATATGGAAGACCGTATCAGTCCCAGTTTAAAGTCTTCTGGAAGTGGGAGAAGGCTACCTCCGAGAGTTTCTGGTCAATCTGGGAAAACAATTAGAAGAAATAAGAGAATATTAGGGACAAGAGCGAGAGGCGTGGATTATCTGATTCACCCTTTTAGATGCAGAGACTGGGTTTATGTAAAGAATTTTTCAGGAGATCCTTTACAGGAGATGTGGGGCGGACCGTACCAGATATTATTGACCACCTTTACAGCAGTGAAGATAAAGGAACAACCTGCTTGGATACATTATTCAAGAATAAAGAAAGCACCAGAACCAGAGAAGACATGGCAGATCAAGCCTTCATCACCCTTACCTAAGAAATTGCATCAGTCATAATTTGGATTTATATGATAACTGGCATACCAGCATGGGACCAATACTTATACCTGAAATTAATCCAGAATGTTACTAAAGTTGCTAGTTGTAGTGACTGTTGGGTGTGTGCACAGTGGCCTACATCAGGAGAAGATCAGGACCTTCCATTAATAGGCATTCCGATTTCCAACACTATCTCATGGACAAATTTGTGGGTGAACACTAGCAATCTATGTCTGAAGGAAAGTTTAAGATAGTTAAGTTTAAGATAGTTTGGGATAGTTAATCCTAATCCAAGTAAAGAATATTATACCTGTGTACAAAGATGTATTGCACCAGGAACCAGAGCATGAGATTGTTTGTTTAAATGCCACAGGTGTAAGTCACTATTCAAATTGCAGTCACACTATTAACATAGATGGTATCATGGTTCAGTGGTGGCCTGTTCCTGAAGGGAAAGGATGGTATTGGTTATGTGGAGAAAATGCTTATAAGACCCTACCCCCAACTGGAAGGATGCATGCACTTCAGGTGCTGTGATACCCAATATTGCTATTATTGACATATATCCTTCTGGAACCTGGGTTAGAAGTTTTGCTAAACTGATTAAGTGAGGGTTTAACCCTATTGCTGAATGGAACACCGCATTTCACAGTTTTGTGAGATGGCTAATTCCGTCTTTGGGAGTAAGTGAATTAGAGAAGGCAATTGTAAATATCTCAGCAACCATAGAGGAAATAGAAAGGAAAACCGTTGATTCGAAGCAGAACAAGAAGAGATAACTATTCTATGTAAGGTGGTATTACAAAACAGAATGGGTCTAGACATGTTATTGGCTTCACAAGGAGGCGCTTGTTCCATAATCAATGAAAGCTGCTGTTCCTACATAGATCAAACTGGCAGAATTGGAACAGATCTGGAGGAAATTTGGAAACAAACTAAAATATTTCACGAAATGGCCAAGGATGATACCCCCTGGGAGTTTGAAGAAATATGGGAAAAGTTAACTTCGTGGTTACCTAGTCTCTCCTGGTTAAGGCAACTGGTTGCAGGAATATTATTTGTTTCAATATTACTTGTGGTATGATACAAAGTTCCTTCTGGTATTGTAAATGATCTATGATAAATTATGAAAATTGGAAAAGAAATGAAACCAAGAATCAAGTAGAAACAGGAAATTATTTCAAAAAGACTCTAGATGGTAATGGTAGTATATAAAATGTTGCAAAAGAATTTGCAAAAGGACAGAAAAAGAGGGGATTTGAGACAAGGAGGCACAAAAGCACAAAATGTAATCAGTTCTAAGTAATGTTAAGTTTGATGGCTTTGTAATGGAAAATAACTGCCATGCTTGAAGGTAGTTGACATAGTTTTAGGTCCTTAGGACCTTAGTACAAAAAGTGTAAGAAAAGCAGAATAGAGAAACAGGACCTGGGGATGGAGAATATCCTGGACTAGCAGATGTCCAGGATGGGCACAGTTAAACTGATAAGTAGAAGGACAGGATAATTGCTATGTCTGTAATGTTAATTAACCTGGTGCTTCAAAGACTGCCAGAAGTTATGAAGGTTGTTGGGAGATGTAAACAACGCTCAAAGACCTCCATCACATTTTTGTATGCATGCAGGAAAATTTCTGGAAAACTATGTAATTCATGTGTAGCCTCATGAATCTGTAGGTATGCCCCGTGACTATATAAGGATGGCCTGTGTAGCAATACGGTGATACACGTTAGGAGGAGCTATACCCCATGTATCTCGGTGCTGCAATAAAGAATACCTGCTTGTCAACTTGAAACTCTGCTGGACAGTTTGTTCCTGGAGTTTTCTCAGGATCACTAGGGGACTGTCAGCTGCTGGTGCTGCTGGTCTTTTGGTTATGAAAGTGCAAACCAATCCCATGAGGAGCCCAGGCCCACCTTTTTTGAAAGTCCCAAGTGATGCGTTAGACCTGGGTTCTAACGTCATATGAATCTGCAAAACTGCCCTACATCAAACGCAGAAAGGAAAGCATTGGGTCTGAAAGTTTGCGTAGTCTCCTTAGATTTTAAGTCTTCGAGTCCTTTGGATCTGTGATTTTAAAGTGATCATGTGAAATGACTTCAAAAAGAGGAAGGTTCTCTGTCAAGCTTGTTTTCCAGAGGTTTTGGGAAACGTTTCCAAGAAAAATCCTCTGCAGGGCAATTGGCCCTTCCCTGTTGTAAGGGCTTGGGGGAGGCATAAAGTGGCCTCATGTTATGCCTGTTAGGAGCCTCAAGCGAGTTAGGCCTCTCACACGTTATGCCTGTTAGGAACTAATGCCTGGAAAGAACATTGGCAAGAATGATAGAATAGTTAGGGTTGGAAAGGACCTTAAAATCATCTAGGTCCAACTCCCCTGCTATGGGCAGGGACACCTCACACTAAACCATGTCACCCAAGGCTCTGTCCAACCTGACCTTGAACACTGCCAGGGATGGAGCATTCACAGCTTCCTTGGGCAACCCATTGCAGTGCCTCACCACACTCACAGGAAAGAATTAACTCCTTATATCCAATCTAAACTTCCCCTATTTAAGTCTGAACCCATTACCCTTTGTCCTATCACTGCAGTCTCTAATGAAGAGTCCATCCCCAGCATCCCTATAGGCCCCCTTCAGATACTGGAAGGCTGCTATGAGGTGTCCACATAGCCTTCTCTTCTCCAGGCTGAACAGCCCCAACTTTCTCAACCTATCTTCATACAGGAGGTGCTTCAGTCCCCTGATCATCCTTGTGACCCTTCTCTGGATTTGCTCCAACAGTTCCACATCCTTTTTATGTTGAGGACACCAGACACAATACTCCAAGTGAGGTCTCACAAGAGAGGGGCAGGGTCACCTCCTTCGACTTCCTCAGTTTCCCATTACTAACTGATGATGCCTCAGTATGTTTCTCTGGGACAGGTGAGACACTGACGAACCATGTGATGATCCCAGTCTGCCACCTAAGAGACATCAAGGGGACCTTTCAACTTATTTGCTGCTCATTTTTTAATGCAAGGGAACTGCTTCCCTAGGAAGGGAAGAGAAAGAGCTGAGTAACTGCCACCAGCAGTAAATGCTAATCTCATTCTTTACACTGAGTTTTCCTATATCCCTCTGTATGCATGTAGGGATTTAGACCTGCTATCCTGTATTCAGCAGGAAAGAGAACTTCTATTTGTAAGGCAGAAATTTATACAAAGAAAAATGTTTGATCAGTGCAAGCTAGTCACTTTCCTAATCTGATTAAAACATATATATTTATACCTTCATTTTCTTGGCACTCAACAAGGAGCCAGGAGATGGCACCAAAAATAGTACTCATTCTGTAAGAATATTTATCTGTGTATGTTGTAGCTGTTAAGAGGGATTAAAAGGGTTAGACATTTATGGGACATGAGAAAGGAAGAGATCAGTCTGTTTATTCCACTTTCAAAGGTGCATGTTCTTAATTTGAAGGGTAGCTCTTGACATAGTTCTTACATTATTTATTATTATTAGATACCAATGCTTTCTCAGCATATTTATTTTGTTAAATTACATATATGAAATTAAATACAGCCTCTTGTTGGTTTTAATGTTCTTCTACCTATCCTTCTAATTATTATTGATAAGAAGTGACTTTCAAGTTAACAGCATGTGGATTGATAAGGCAGCTATTATTATGTTACAAGAGTGCATTTGGGAAAGCTTAGCTCAGGGGTAAATTGTGTTTCCTCTAGGCTGTGGGATGCTGAATCCCCAGCCTGCAGACTGCAGCCAAAGATGCTGTTTGTGGCTGTGGTATGCCTGGCTAGCATTTGAAAAGCTACCACAAAACTATGCAGTTGTGTATATCTGAAATCAGTAAGAGTGGTGGATTTTGGGAGTACACAGGGGAGTCCCTCCTGTATTTATTTTTGAGTTGTTGGAGGGTTTCTGCTCCTTTCGTTTCTGCTCTTCTCTCTTGCTCTCTGAGGCTCTTCTCTTCATTCTCAGGTAGTAGATCCGGTTGGCTTCTGGGTAGGTGACTTTGCAGAGGGGGATTCTGTAGATGGCTGGGTTGTCTGAGCTTATCAGCAAAAAGAGGAGTGCGGAGAAGCAAAAAGGCCACGTGCAGAGAGGCAGCCCAACCTGAGGGGAAAGGACAGACATATAGGTGCATTTTGGTACCTCAGTTTGCCTGTTCCCTTTGCTTACTTCCATCTGCTGCTAAATTCTTGAATTTGGGAAGCAGAGAGAACCTGTGCTTTCCCTGGGGACAGTGTGACATAGGACATGTCCTCCTGAACCCTTCCATATATGATCCTCCATTTGGATCCAGAGGAGGATGCCCAGGTTGGGTGGCTCCATGGCAGGAGTACATGTGAGCTTGGTTCCTGTGGTCACTGGAGGTCTGGGAAGCTCCTCTGCTACCAAACATCAGCTCACCAGAGGTATTCAGTTTATCTGAAATGGATGGGACTACATAAAACATCCCACATTGGAAACTTCAGTCCTTTTGGGGATGCAGCTGTTGGTGCTAAATGGCACTTGGTACCAATATTGAAGCAGCTGAAGCAGGCTCCAGAGATTCACTGGCTGTAATGAAAGCCAAGACATCCAGCTTACTCGTAAACATCTATATTCTCTAATAAATCAGCCAAACCCTACCCTCCCTTGTCATGTAAAACGTCATGTACTGAGTACCATTCACACATATTCCCCATCACCAATGCCCATGTGTTACTGGCATTGCATCTAACCCTCAGTCCTGATTTGTGACCCCATCTCTTGACCTGACTTGGGGTCTGCCAAAAACAAGATCACAAGGAGAAAAAGTAGATGTCTTTTTTTAATGCTGCATCTAAAAAGCAAGTATGATGAACAAAGCAACCCATCTGAAGGGACCTACATGGTGCTGGGTGTATGCCAGATGAATACATTTAATATATGAAGCTTCTAGTTCTGACTTTTCCTTTAAGTTACTAAATCAGTTTTATTAAAATATGGTTTTGCTTTAATCTCTCAGATCTTAAGAAACAAATCTTGGCATCTGCTTCACCTACTTCTTGATCTATCCAGGTCTGCTCAGTCCCCCCTCATTTTAGTTCTCATATCCAGATCAAACTTACACAATATCTATGGGTAGGATGGGAGAAAGACCTTGGAAGAAGCAAATAAAAATTTAGACCATTGAAATGTCTCCAAAAATACTGCTTGCAGCTAAGTACGGCATCTCAAACTATACACTGCTGCTGGAATTCACATAGACATGCACAATCCAACTGTGGATAATAGGCTCCAAGGGTCTTCAAAATCTTAATAAGAGCTTTAGAGTCTGAAATGCACCATTCAACTGACACAGAATTTGTACAAGACCTGACACTGTCTGTAGCATTCTCATGTCAATGCTGTCAAAACTGGCATTGAGCATTCTGGGGCATTTCCTTAATATTATATCATAACAAGTCAGAAAACCATTAAAACAAACAAAGAAAAGAGCCCAAAACACCTCCCTCAAACTTACCACAGATAAGGCATTAGCAAGAGCTGCTCCAGAGTACGCACTAAATAATGCTGAGAAAAGAAACCCAGACAACTCAGGTGAGGAAAATACTGTTCATCTCTCTGAAGTAATGAGAAATAGTAATATGGTACAAATGCACAGTAAAATATCCTCCCAAATACCTGATGTGATGGCTAAAGTTAGAATTCATCAACTAGTTCATATGCCTCAGTGCTGCACCTGGCTCTATGGACTACATTTGATCCTATGTGCTCTGTAGAGATGGGCAGATGAAGAAGATGGTTTTGTTGAGAGCAGGTGATGATGGCATTTCTTTTATCTTTAATTTCTTTTTTGCCTTTCACATAACAGTGCTTCCACTCTTTCTAGAATTTCTGTATGCTATGAGGGCCTAAAAGCCCTTCTCTCTGCACTTTTAGCTTGCACACCCAAGCTGATGCCATCACAGAAATAGCTCTTGCATAGTACCTAGTATTGCAGCAGTGATAGTTGACTTTAAACTTCCATTACTCATAGTCTGTCTGGCTGCATAAATTTATGTCTTATCTTTATGTACAAGATACATACCACAGGCAAGTGACAGCAAATGAGTCTGCCAGGTCAGGGCATAGAACATGCCCCCAATTGCAATGCAGGCGAGTGCACAGTTGTAATTGTGTAAGCCAAGGTAGATGCTGTCAAATGGTGATGCAATGCTCAGAGCTGCAAGACAAAAGGCAAGGCTGTGAGGTCAGGTATGAGAGATATCTGCAGGAGGACCCGTCACTTGCTGGGAATCTGTCATCTCTTCTCTGTGACATCTAAACAAATATAACTACTCACACTCATATAACATGCACATGCAGAAAAAGCATGGAATCAAATGAAGATTGTTATTTTAGAGCTCTGATACTCACAGACTTATATAATCATGGAATGGTTTGGGTTGAAGGGACCTTAAAGCTCATCCACTTCCAGCCGCCTGCCATGGGCAGGGACACCTTTCACTACAGCAGGTTGCTCCAAGTCCTGTTCAGCCTGGCCTTGAACACTGGCAGGGATGTGGCAGCCACAGCTTCTCAGGGCAACCTGTGCCAACACCTCAGCACCATCACAGGGAAGAGCTTCTGCCTGAGAACTCATCTCAATCTCCCCTCTGGCAGGTTAAAGCCATTCCCCTTTTCCTGTCCCTACAGGCCCTTGTCCAAAGCCCCTCTCCAGGTTTCTTGTAGCTGCTTTAGGCACTGGAGCTGCTCTAAGGTCTCCCCTTAAGGAGCATTCTCTTCTCCCTGCTGAACCAGCCCAGCTCTCTCAGCCTGTCTCCAGAGCAGAGGTACTCCAGCTCTCACAGCATTGTAATGTCCCTTGGGTTGGAATTTGGCCTAGTCTCAAAGGTTTCTTTCAGGCAAAACTTTCTGCATATGCACTGAGTGTGTTGTATTTAGTTCCCCCAGGTGGAGAATCCAGCCAGAGTGCAAAAGGACCTTCCCACTTGGCTGTCCTTCTTCAGAAATCTGTGCTTTCTGTACTGTTTAAACCTCAAACCTGACCTTGAATATCAGAGGCACAGCTGAGTGTCTTTCTTTTGTGGGGATGAGCAGAGTTTTCAATCTCTTCCCAGTGATCTTTGCTAGAGGTGGCATTGTCACTACATCAGTGCTGTGGAAATCCTCCACTGGGATGGGAGCTGAGGGTCTGCTCCAAATCTGACCTCACAGGTACTTCTGCAGGATTTTTCATAGGCTTCAAGAATTGCAGAGAGCACAATATGTAGTGCACATGATACCTTTATGTTACTCTGAAGATTAGTATGTTTCCTGCTATATGGCTCTCATTTGTCTCCTGTTCTATCACTATGCTTATCCTCAGACACTTTCCGCAACCTTTCTCTTCTAGATGAAATGTCAGACCTTTACAAAACTTCCCAAATGATCTTAACTATACAAATTGTGGAGAGTTTTGTTTAAAAACACAAACATAAGGCAGCTCCCATTTTGTACAATGTGCTTCAGAGCACAGAGAACTTACAGTTGGATGACTGTGACTTTTCCAAGGTTGTTGTCTCCGACTACACTTATTCCATTATATTTTTTTCTTACAATTAGTCACATAAGTGTCATTAATCTTGCCTAATTTCATCTCTCTTTAGATTGTTTCCCTGGTTAGTGGGAGACAGGCCATTTTCAGTGGCATTCATTTAGCTATTTTTACAAACCTGCAGCAAGATGGAATGAACTACATTGTAGAAAAGTGGCTTTCTTTTAATAGACTGATCAGCTCTGAGGCAGACATCTGCTTTAAAACATTTGTGACGGCAAGAGATCAGTTCTCAAACTACTTCTCTAGGTTTCTTTATCAACATCTCCATGGGATTCACAACATCTGATGGCAGGAGGGTTAAGCAAGGTGGAATTAACCAGCCACCTGCCTGAGTTACAAATCTAAAAGCAAATTCAAAGATTAAAGAAAATCTGTTCTTGCCTTCATCATGTGGTGTGACCTCAGTAAGACCTTCTGTATTTAAAGACGGTTTCAAAAATGAGACTGCTGTCCCAAGTGCATCCAAGCCCATGCAACTGTAAAGTCTGGAAAAAGTCATATAATGGCTTGGGTGAAGATACCTTGGGTACAAAAATTACTCTGGTAAATTTTCTTACCTGCAAACATCCCCACTGTTGATCCAATTGCAGCATGTAAACAAATAAGTGGGGAGGAGATGAGTAAAGCAACAAGGAAAATGCCTCCAGTCCAGGGGTTGTCACAACCATACACTTGACCGATGCCAACTGGGATGGATTGTAAGAGCTGCAGCAGTCAGTAGAAAAGGGCATGTTATTGTATCTATCTCTGTGCAGGACACAGCAGTTATTTTGATCAAGCTATTGACTGAAAAGTAAATGAAGGAAGGGAAGGGACAGGGAGAAGAGGGGAAGGGAGGGGGGGATGGGAGAGTAAGGGAGAGGAGAGAAGGCAAGGTAAGGCAAGGGACAGGAAGGGACGGTAAGGGAAGGGACTGGATGGGAAGGGACAGGAAGGTAAGGCAAGGCAAGGCAAGGTAAGGCCCCTGGCTCTGAAATGGGCTGCTGAGTGATTGTGGGCACTCATGCCCTTCAAACCAGAGTTAGTTCACTTATCAGTCCAAGATGGACTTATATTTCCTTTGGGATGGTAACATGGTAGATGTGGTGATAGTGGGTTTTGGCTGACTTTAATGAGGGACAAAAACAGTAACCTTCCCAGGAAGTAATGCTATGGTGGACCTAGTTGACATGAGTTTATTATATATAATAAGAAGCATTATCAGTTACCCTTATGCTGCTTTGGAAAGGTGATCCTCCAGAACTAGAACTAGACCTGAGGGGTCTGGGTATAAAAGAATCCTGTCCCTTTGAGATCCTGATTTTCCTTCTGTCTTTTCATATTGCCACTGACTGCCTCGCTGATGTTGTTTTAACCACATCTGGACAGTGGGAGTGAACATCCAGATGTGCTTCAGTAATGACAGCTTTTGAGGCTTGTTTTGGGACAGTCCAGCTTTAGGTGGAGTGAGAGGCTCAGGATCTCTGTTCCTTGGCTTCCAGCATAGTTTCTGCTGGATCAGCCAGGACAATCCCTGGGGCTTTTATGGGACAGTCCTCTATGCACTAAACTGGGTAATGTATTTCTGTGAATTATTAGTGGCTGCACATAGCCATTCTGACCCATGTGAAATTGTTATCCAGAGCTGAATGCCACCACCTTTTGATGAAATACTATAACCGTGTTGGAGTGAAGCTTACCAATGGCACATTGATTGCAGACCAGGTGATGTTGGGCACTGATGCTACAGGCTTGATGAGGGTTGTAGGGAAGAAGGGGTTGTAGTGTCCTGTGGCTGCCAAGTACAAAGTCACCGCAATATTGAAGGGCAGAGTGAAAACAGGAAGGTCCCATTTACTGAAGATGGATCCCAAAGCACTGGACAGGATTGGACTGACAACAGGAGAAGATACAGAAGTATAACTTGCTCACTAACATAGCGCTGAAACAGCCTACCTCTTTAGCCATAAGTCCTGGTAAATGCAAACCAAAGCCATTTCTTTTAGAAACATCGTATTAGTATGCATCAAGCAATTAGCCATAGAATGCTGTACATCTTTTTGCAACAACTATCACATCTATTCATGGACGGTACAAACTCTACGCCCTCCCCTCAGGACCTGTGGTTAGTGTGCAGCTCAAGATGTCAGTGAAGAAATGCATCCAGTACAGTATTTTGGAAGTTTGGCTTCCTATTCAGTAAAAAAATCTAACAAGAAACAGAATAGAAAATTTTGGGAATGCCTTGATTGATGCTTATGTCAGTGAGACTGATGTTACTGTGTGCTGCCCAGGCACCACTTAAAATCATATAGTATTTTCTGAAAACTGCTTAGTTCTTAAGAAACGTGACACAGTATTTTCCAGCATGTACAGTGTTCGGGGTCACCCTCAAAACATTTAGATACTGAGTGCTAAAAACCATGAAAACTTTGAGATACCATGACTCTTCCAAATGTTCTTGGCTGTAGAGCCTGGAATTTAAACTTGACCAGATCTGCATTTCAAGTGGAAATAAGTCAGTCCAAATGGCCTTATTTCTGCTAGAAGTACATGTCCTGCATTAATGACTCTGTGGGAGCATATTGGCAAGATAACAACTGTTTTTTAAGGAGCCTGAAAAGCTTGTGAAAGCAAGTGAATGGCCAGGTCCTGTCCTTGATGGAAATGGCCTGTGTTTTGTAGCTTCCAGCTAAGATTTTCTGATGCAGATGAGCTGAATAGCTCTTATGGTCAAACTCCAAGTAGCAGCAAACATCACCCAGTTTATAAAAATCCAATTTAAAGATATGAATTATTTAAGACACTGCATTTGAGTCCTAGAAGGACATTCATGTCCATTAAGCTGGTTCTAATAAAAAAACCCACCCAAACTATTTGGCATTTCAAAAGCAACATTTTGTGTCCTATTGTGTAGATACTATCAGTAGAGGAAATGCCTTGCTCTTCCTGTATAATCTCGGATGAAACCTATTCTTTTGTGAAAATTTGAGCAGTTTACAGATTTCCTTGTTCTTACATGTAGGAAAAGAAAAAAAACAAACAACTTAGCACTTCAGTGTAAACAGTGCATCCTAATTTTTGTGCTGAAATACAAAGCTTCTGCCAGTTATAAATCTTCTCGGAATAAAAAGAAACAGTTAAGGAATTGCTGATTTGTAAAGCTGAAATCCAAAGCATATATTGAAAAAAATCACTGAAATGTCCAATTTTAAATTCTTTCAGCTTGGGTCTTGTGAACTTAAAGAATGAAGGAAAGTTTGAACAAGAAGCCTGAAGGAATTCTGGCAGGCAAGACAAACTAAACATTTTTGCAACACGTCCTGGGTCTTGAGAGGTTGTTATAAAATGACCTTTGCTGGGAGTGACTTAACAGACATAAAATATGAACAAAATTTGATCTTAGAGCAGTGAAATGCAATAATGACTTGCATCTTATTGCTGACCATGATTAAAATACATCTCTTGAAATAATCTTAGTTAAGGCTGTTAAATAGATTCTGCAGTGCTGTTAGGGTCCATATTTAAAAATGGTAAATTAAATCCTGAAAGGACTTTTTCTGGCATTATGAGTTACTTGGAGGAACGAATTTTTGCTCATGTCTGATTGCATATCTAAGAGGGGGAATATTGTATTCAGCCCAAGGGAGAGCACTGGATTGGTTCAGCTTCTGGATGAGGAAGAACTGTTGTGATGTTGGACACTATGACATCCACCCACAAATTGTGGTGATCAGAGCTATTTGCGGACCTGCTCTGTCTGTGTGCTTTAATCACTGCTGACTGTGCACTCAACCTCCTGCCAACACAATTTGTATCAGTGAATGCCTCTTTCTAATGCCACCATGACTGGAGATGCTGATGTAGGGGACTTCCGATGTGTTTAAGCTGTACATAGCAAGACTCCTCATTCCCTGAGAACTGTCCTTAGGAGGAGAAGTGGCACTTACCAGGCCATTGATATAACTGTCACAGGAGGAAGAAGCCACCAGTAGTAATCTCCTTTGTCAGAGAAGACAGCCATGAGCAGTCCCACCAAGATCCCATTGTAGCCATGCAGTCCAGCTGCAATGGCTGATCTGTGATGAAAAGAAATGTTTGCAAGGTCACAAGCTGTGCAGTCATGTGTGGCCCATCACAGGGACCCACTGAAAAGCAGTTTGTAAGTATCCTGCTCCCAGTGAAAGGGCTGTTGGGGAGGGACAAAAAAGCAGTAAGGTTAGTGCCATATTGCAGTGCCCTGCTGTGTGGAGGAGAAGAGCTTGGAAACTGTTCAGTGATGATGGTCTAGGGGGTTCCATGTGATACATGGTTGTGACAGTAGTTATCAGAAAGAGATAACTCTCACAAAGGCAGCCAGTTATGGGGACAGGCCAGCTCTTCCTACACCACAGCTCTGTCCTTACATAACTGCTTCTATAAGAAAGCCAGTCTGCTGTCTCTAGTGTACTCAAGTGTGGGATTATGACACATCAGTGGGTTTCTGATACCATAATGATCAATTTTTATCAAGTACCTTACATGAGGTACCACCTACCTGTCCTGACTGAGGACCAGTGCAGTCAGAGTCGACACAGTTGTTCCAGTACAGCCTGTGAGCATCCACCAAGGTCTCTGGATGAAAAGCCCCACTAAAATGATCAGCCCACTGAGAGGGTTGTTGACAAACATCACCTGAGAGGTCCCTCGCAAGATCCAGTCCACCAGCTGAACCATCAGGGGCTTATCTGGAGGTCAAATAAAGACACTGATGACAAAGCACTATTTTACCAAAGCACATCTCTACCGTCACTTTGTGGCCACAGAACGGAGGTGACGTACCAACAGGACTGTAAAAATGGTCTCTGATTTATTTCTGTCTGAGCATATTTTGCACCTAGCACTTAAAAATTTAATAAGGAAGGACTGGGCACTGCTATAAAGTTTATGGAGGGTTGATAAAAGAGTGGCTTATTTGCGGTGGTGAAAGAGTAGTCTTACTTGCATGGTAGATCACTAAATATACTGCTATAAGTTTAATGAGGAGATAGGCACTTTTTGGTGTATAATTCAAGCCCAGAGACGGACTTAGGCACAGACTGAAACTAGTTTGTACATAGATAGGGAAATATTGAAAGGAAACAATTTGGTGTTTCAGGGAAAGTCAGCAACCCAGAAAATAGAGGTATACTGTATATAGGAGATCAGGTCAAACCATCAGACGTGTCTAAAATGTAACCAAAGAACCTAAATTAAGGGATTAGTTGTTATAGCTTGGACTGTAATCAGGGTAAAGAGATGTTTCAAAATGGAAAAAAGCTATTGATCTTTAGACAATACTATTGAACACAGTCAGAGCAAATGGGCACCAAGCTTGGGTACCTCATGTGAGTGCAGGGGGAGAAAGGATACGTATGGGCTGAGGGCAGCCTGTCTGAAGGCATTTATGTACAGTGCTCCTAATGACATTTGTGGGCAGAGAAGGGTCTTGTAGCACTGGAATAACTGTTGCTGCTGGCTCTTGTAGTGCAAATTGAGTTGAGGTCTTTTTCTGGCCTGCCCCTGGGAAAGGTGTAACCATTTTTGTGCTGCTTTGCGTTATAGAGAATGCACAAGAAAGAGGAGCTGCTTGCATGTACAAAATGTTAATGCAATGTGTATATATGCAGCTTACATCTTAAATATTTTAAATTAATTCTAGTAATTTAGATTGTTAATTAGACACAGCATAAAGTGCCAGACTACTTTTTGAATCTGGGCGATGATTATTCCTAAAGTCTTCCCTCTCCCCCTCTCCTTTCTATTCTATTTCCTTGTCTTGTATTTACAGTCAAGGCTTAAGTTTTGCTTTATGATGAGGGTGGCTTAAATTGAGGATCTCTGAAGGGCAGGGTATCATTCAGCATCTCTTCAGCATCCCTGGAAGAGCCTTCCCAAGAGGCTGGAGAGCAAGTTGAGGGATAGCTTCACAAGCATCCCTCAGGCTGTGTGCTGTTGGAAAGCCAACTGGGGAGGAATGAGTTCCTTAGATAAAAATGATCAGGATTGTGTAAAATAATTTTCACTAATATTTTTTGTTTAGCTATGAAATATATCAGCAATGTGGCTGGTTTTAGAAACAAGTATTTACTGTAAACATTCAAACAGAACCAGAGGGCCTGAGGTTTTCAGGTCATTGAGTAGGAAAAGCTTTTCTACAAAGCGTGGACCACTGGAGAAAAGAAAAGCAGTTGGAGATGCTTCCATGTGGCTGGGGATCACACTGCCAGCCTGATGAGCTCCTGAAGAGTCTTGAGGCATCTTAGCCCACCTCCTCCAGCAACGACAGCCACTGCACAGCTTGTCTGTATGTGGCTGTCTCTTATTTCTCTCCCATTGCTGGAGTTGTACCGCTAACAAATCCAGCCTTGACAGAGGACCCACAGACTGACATAGTCTCTCAAAGCCCCGCATTCCTAATAATCCTGGGTAACGCGGACCATCTGCTCATGTGTTGTTCCTGTCTGGCCAGTAAACCTTTGGGATCAGTACTTGCTTTGTATTTTAATAGCATTGTAACACCCACAGTGCTTATTGCTCCCCCAAGGCTGATAATACAAGAGCCTTTACACACACAATCCACAGGCACATCCCCATCTTCAGCCCACACTTGGTACAAGGACACAGCTGCTGATCCAAAGCACTTACAAACAAGACTATATCCCCAGTCCTGATGTGTGATTCCAGGCACTGCTATAAGGAATGTGATACTAATGACAGAGAACCGATAAAATGTAAAAGACATCTTTTGCCTATGCTGAATTATGCATGCAGACATGGTAATGGCTTAGAGGATGCAGTGAGATTCTCTTCCCATTAAATGATTTGGGTTAAAAGGCCAAAAGTTTGCAGTGAGGTCAGACCATGCTGACTCTGCTTTGCCTCAGGGGGATGAAGCAGCCCCTCATCTGGTGCTCCAGCAACTAGCTGTTACCAGCCAGATCTTCCTAGCCAGAGAACCCCAGTCACATCCCTGTACTTACTTTTCATCCACTCTCCACACTCCTTCATTTCTCCTGTGAGATACCCAAAAACTTGGTAGAGCCAATTTCCGCTTCTCCCCAGCAGGTCCTTGGTGTTTGACTTCTGCTCCGTGTAACGCTGTTTCTCACCGGGATGTTCTGCTACAACAATCTCACCAAGTTCCATCTCTGTTGGGTGGTGTTAAGAGGTAACTGTAAATCACAAAGCTCACGCGTTAGAAAAACCTTTTGGCAACTCTCTGCTGTACTTTAGAGCCCCACAGTGATATAGTTTTCAAAGTTATTTAAAGGTTTTTTTCATGGAGAAGGAACCTGTCTGAACTACTGTTGAGGGTGGTGTGTGCTGCTGCCCAGGACAGTGTTGTGTCTTCTTGTGGATGAGGACCAAGCAATAACCCATTGTTGCCATGGAGCTGTGACACAGAGCTTCAGGGTTAAGAAGAATGTGGCATAGGTGCCCTGCAGCCCCCATTCTCACTCCAGCTCCTGATGCAGGCTGTGACAAGCTGCTAATTGGATGGGAGATATAGCATTTACCAACTGAGTGGTACCTACAGACTGACCAGTGCTGCTTAGCCAAGGATAACTGGTGTTGGCAGCTACTGAGGGGAGATCCTGCTGATGTTTGGCTAGCAGAGAGCTGGAGGGAAGCAATGTAGATTGCCGGTACAGTAGCAGACAGCAGGAGACAAGAAAATACTAGAGGAGAGGCTGAAGCTGTATCCCTTTGACATTTTGAGCTGGTGCCTTCATATAGCACAGCAAATCTTTGGCTTTACCATGCTCATCATTCCACATCTGCTTTTCATAGACAGTCTCAGCAAACTCACATAAGATCAGCATTCACATGTGACTTTAGACAAAGATAAGCACCTTGGCTTAGTGCTGTGTTCTTTAGTTAGTAGGTGAATATCCAGCAGAAGTATGGGTTTATTAACCTCCCAATTGCAATTGCAGGGCCCTGTCCGTTAAGATACAAACCCTTAAGAGAAAACACACTACACTGCATGCTGGTGAGCTACACTGTGGGTACACCTGCAATAATGTCACCCTGCTCTCTGAGGGAGTCTGGCATCAGCAGCTCTGCTGCTTTGCTCCAAGGATTTTAGGGAAGTGTGACTGCGTTTCTGGGTGTTGCCCAAAAGTAGAGTGTGTTGTGAAGGGCTTGTCTGGCGTTTCGTGGAATACGGGCACCACCTTATGGTGGAATATGGTGGGAGCTTGCTTTTTGGCAGCTCAAAGAGGCTGCTTCTCGGTGTTAGAGCCTGTAACAGCAGCAGGACAGGGTGGGAAGGGATGCCTGGCTGGTGGGAAGGCTGTTTTGCAGAAAGGAACACTGACAGGAGGATGGTAAAAATACACGTGGCTGTGAAAGCCCTAATAACAAGGTCCCTGAGCAGCAAAGGATATTTTCCTTTCACCCCAGGCAGCACAACGCTGAGTGCAGCCCTGCAAATACATTGCACAGCGCTTGCCTAGTGCTTGGGCTCTCTCTGCTGGCAGCTTGCCCCTACCGCAGCAAGAGTCTTTGAGATGACCTTGGCGTAGCAGCGTCAGCCTGCAGCTGGACACACTGAAGAGTGATGTTGTTAAGTAGAACTGTAAAACCTAAACCCAAGCTTGCTTAATCCTAAGAGGAAGGAGGGTTATAGAAGGTATTGCATGGTCTAAAGCAGACAATGTGATTGTGCAAGGACTAGGCACCCCCAAAACCTTGCTCGTGAGTGTGTCATGGGGCTTAGAAAGGAGGCTTCCAGGTTGCTGCACTCAGTGCAGGAACAAGCAAGGAACAAAAAAAGAAGGGTGTGTGTGTGTGAGTTGTGCCTCTTCTTTTGCTATCTGTCATCTGTTTCTGGCTAGAAGCTAAGTCCAACCCCTGGTTTGAGTTCAAGGCAGCTTTAGTGACTCTAGTTCCTTATGGCTGGTTTAGGTACACTGAACAGAAGTCCCTTTTTTCCTCCCATGTGTCCTCTAGGATGGGGAAATTCTCAGTGGTCAGGTAGTGGGATTTTTCTCTGAAGTAAGAAGAGGCCAGCTTCTGCTGGAAAACCAGGTATTTGAGTATGGATCTACCCCATAAGCTGTGTAAGATGTATTGTTACTCTGGGCTTCCTGGTAGTCAGTGTAGCTCTGGCCACCTTCAGATGGAAGTCTTAGCTCAGAACTACCCTCTGAAAGTTCCTGTTCTTCCCATTGACCGCTCAACATTGTGTTCCAAAAATCCAGTATTTTCTAGGAGGGACACATCAACAGCACAAGCAAAGAAGAGATTCCAGAGCACGCCAGCCTAGCACCTGGCTGACACAGAGGTTGCGTTGCCTCCAGAGCTTATTTAGTGAGGGGGGTTAGTATCAGAGATAGCTGCTTAATGATGCACATTTTGTTTGTTTGCTCCTGTCCCTTCCAGAAGACTTCTCCAAAGAGTTTCAAGGGACTGTATTGATAGGACAACCAGTGATGGGCTCAAACTGAAACAGGGGAAGTTCAGGTTAGATATAAGGAAGAAGTTCTTCCCTGTGAGGGTGGTGAGGCGCTGGCACAGATTGCTCAGAGAAACTGTGGCTGCCCCATCCCTGGCAGTGTTCAAGGCCAGGTTGGACAGAGACTTGGGTGACATGGTCTAGTGTGAGGTGTCCCTGCCCATGGCAAGGGGGTTGTAACTGGATGATCTTAAGGTCCTTTCTAGCTGTAACTATTCTATGGTTCTATGAGCAGGCCTCAGATAGCTGTGCTGAATCCACATGAAGTAGACAGGAGCATCTCTTAGGATCCTCACATCCCAGGGACACATCAGTAAAGTTAGTGGCCCCTTTGTTGTGCACAGTGGCTACCACCAGAATACAGCTGCTACCAGCAGGGAGAATAAATACAGAATGGCTGGTTTTATGTCTTCACAGTGCTTGAAAAGATCACTCTCATTTCAAGCCTCACCATGAGAAATTACTGTTGGCTTTTACAAAGAAGAAACATCACTGCAGAGCTTCTAAAGCCTGCTTTTAAAAGGCTGCGCTGCTCAATTCCTTCTGAAATAGAAATGTGGGACCTGTATATCTGTAAAATTCTTGTCCTTGCTCACAGAATTTAACCCTTAGGCTTTAAGTGCAAAGTACTCATGTAAGAACACTTTGCAGTCAATACAGAGAGAGGCTAGTATCATCAATGAGTGATTCACGTCACTTTTCTTACATATCAACTTGAAATGTGAAATAAAGGATGTTTCTCTCTTTCCACAGGCTGCAAAGGGAGCCTTGTGAAGAGCAATTTTCAGGCAAAAGAAACTCCAGCCTGAGAGATTCTGCTAAGTTTAACCTTGAAGTTTATGGGATCGGGATCTGGAGTCCCAGGCTGGTGCTTTTAAATCACTGAGCCATCTGCAACAGGCCTGTAATCTACATCAAGAAGGGCATTAAAGCTCTGAGGCTAAGAAAAAGATTACAGTCTCTTCTTATGATTCCTGTTTGCTTTCTCCCGCTGGATTGGAGGAGAACTATATCTCTGCTTGAAGGGAGTACACTCATCCCCCTCAGATGGGAAAGCAACATGGGACATGACTGGAGAATGGCTGAAGAATTACCAAATTTTTTGGGAAATACCTAGTGCAAAAAAGAGATATGAGGATGCCGAAATCAGCTACACTGCCACAGTGGTGAATCTTGGGGCTTTACAAAAGAGAGGCCTGAGGGGCTTCAACAACTAAAGAAGATCCTGATGGGCACAGTGATCGCTGCAGGGGCATTACCCTGGAAAAACACCATTTCTTTGCAGAGAGCATCTATCAGTTGACAGGCTTGTGCTCAGTGGTAGAGGCTCCATGAATAATAGACAAATCATTTGAACAATTATCTAATTAGGGCTAATGAGAGCCTGAATCACTTACAGCACACCTAGGGCTGATGGGGAATTCCTTGAGAAAAGGGTCTTTTGTCAGCAAACACTGATTCATCAGTGTTGTAATGAGCTGTCCTCCTCATTAAGAACATTTATCAGTCTGCATGGTAATGCCTGGTGGTTAGGGCTTCTCTCTAGACCTACCTGTGCCTGCTCACTCCCAAGCAGACAGAGCTGTTATTGCACGCTTTTGAGGTGCTGGGTACTGATAGAACAATGCTGTGTATTTTTAAGCCCCCAGGAGTAAGCACCGGGTTTCTCTTTGACTTGTGCTGCTAGAGAAAATGTTCACAGCTTAACACCCCATGCAGCCTGCAGGGGTGGCCTCGTGAAAAAGAATAACCCATAAGTGGGATGTGAACAGTGGGATGGTGTATGGGCAGGGTGATGGGAGATGCATAATATTCGAGGCAGCTCTTCTACAGGGCTGTTGTTTGTGTCTTTAGCCTAGGATAAGGCTAAGCTCTGAAGCTAAGCCTGGTCAATCAGTTATTCCTTCCTGTATGAAAGCATAGAAGTGATCAGAAAAGGGTTGCCTTCTAGGGACGTGGCCTCACAAGGACTTTGAGAAGAAACAGTTTGTAAAAGCACATTGTTCTCATAAGAATCCATGAAGAAATAGAAAAGAAATACAGTGTACAGCTAGAGGGCAAAACTTTGGGATGGTGACAGAATGCTTGGCTGAGTCGTAGTGACTTTACCAAGCAAAGCTCTACCAGGAATCAACCTGTGACATTGAAACCAACTAAAGAAAGCAGGGCATTTCAGAACAGCCACTGAGGTTAAATGCAGCATAATTGCAGAAAATAGGTATGAAACCCTTAGACACAGACCTGAAAAGTAAATTAAAAAAAAAAAAAATCCACCTAAAAGGAAAGAAATGCTCAAATAAACTTGTTTCCTGTCACAGGCATTAAGTGAAGCCACATTCCAGAGCTCTGTCATATCTGTATGAACACAACCACCACACAACAGTTAGTAACCAGGACAGTTTAACTTATGGGGCTAAATATGACTCTTGCATCCTTACTTAAATACTTGGCTTTTACAGTGTGGTCTTGGAGTGTATCTGTGTCTTTCTTTCCCAGTCTGTGTAGTATGTAATTCAATACTTGTTTGCTTTAAGGCAACATTTTTGTACTTCTTCTTTTCTCTCTGTTACATCAGTTTTCCCAGTCCACTAAATGGATGCACATAGTTTATTTAATGGATTGTTCTGGTGTCTTGGGTAGAAGTTGTGCTGATACCACTTGTATGCAGACTGTACATAGATATATACATTTGTGTACGTAACTGTGGAGAAGGAGGGTTTGACTTCCTTACCATGGATCTCCTAAATGATGTTTGTAGAGAGGGATTGATCTTGACTCCTTGTAGCCATTAAAAGGTTTATAGTTTTGGCATGCTCTGTGGTCAACATAGGTCATAGGTTTGATCTCTGGGCAGTTGACCCTGGAATGTCAGATGTCATCCTCAGGATGGGATGGATTTCTTCCAGAGGGATCTGTCTCATCTGTTTAGTGGTACAGAGAGGCTAAGATGGGGCTTATGAGGTTAAACATGGGTATCTCCACTGTGAGTGTCTGTATCTGAGCAGCTTGCCTTGACTTCCAGTGAAAAGCTGGTCAATATATGGATCTAGAGCATGATTCATCCCCTCCTATCCTACACAGATGAATCATGTCCTAAATTCTGTTGTGTTTGCCGTCTATAATGGGAAAGACAGACAGCTCTGATGCACACAGCTGCACCACGTACATACAGGGAGAGCTGTGATAAATCACAGCTAAGTGACTATCCCAAGGTCACCTGGGAAAGCTGTAGCTGACTGGGGTATCAAACAAGGACACATTAATATTTGAACCAAATGCCTAATACATGAAGAATTTTCAAAATGATATCTGTTTTTTTAATAATAAAAGTAGTCAGACCAGGTAGGTATTTTAAGACACAAAAATCCTGTTTTCCTGCGTATGGTTTCAGTTATAAAACCAGAGGGGAAAACAAATACAGAAAATATGAAATATAAAAACTGTTGCTTCTAAACAGAATGTTTTTCAAAGGTTTCCATGAGGTGCTGGCTGCTCAGCAAAGCAGACTATAAAAGAACTTTACAAGCCACATTTGTTCTAAGAGCTCCACTTATTGAAGTACAATTCAAACTCTTGTTCTGCCAGCCAAGTTCCATAAATTAAACACTTGTCCAATAACACATACCTCTCAGCTTGGATTCTCTGTTTCTTTTTGGCTTTGTGTGTCTGTGTCTCTCTCACTCTCTTTTTAAAAAAAAACATTGCAAATGGAAACAAAAAAAGGTTTGCTTGTTTTAGGAGTGAGTTTAAGAAATAGACCAGTAAAAGCAAAAATAAGGAGAGGAAAAAGAAAATAAGTCAACTTTTTAGTCCAGCTGACTAAAATGCAACTTCTGTTTCATTGTTTTACAGCTTGGTGACACTGATTTTATATAAGCCTAGATCCACATTGTGAAGCTGCATTATGTCAGACATCTAGCTGAAGTAGTGTCCCATTTCCATTACAGTACACCGGGCATTGGATGTTCAAAGGAACCAGCAAGGTGACCTGGGAGCAGAGAAGGTGGGTTGGGTCTGTGCCCTGCCTTCAGAGAGAACCCAATTTCCCTCCCTGCCCCAGAATGTTGTGGCTTTAGAGATGTCGCCATCAGCAGGACCAGCATTTTCTTACAAGAGAAAGGATGGCAGGGTGTGAGACATTTTCAGATGGCTATCCTGTCTGACCTGGAGCTGGATGGGTATGTGGACATGCCAAGGAACATCCCTGCCAGTAGTGTTCTGGGTGCACTTTTCATTTCCCACCTTCTTTCCTGTTTCTCTGTGCCATCACCTGTACCCACCTGCAGTTATGCTGCTCTTTCAGTTCAGTCCAGAGCCTCATATCCAGTCTGTGTCTAAACCTTGCAAGTTCTTTCTGTATGATGTCTTCTGAAACCTGATTTTTTAATTCATCCATCTGACCTAAGCTCTTGTCATGTCACTTCTCCTTTAGCACAGCATCTGTCTTTTTGGTCTTGACAGTCATTCCTTCCCTGTAGTATCACCATCTTCCTGACTTTCGCTTTGACATGACCCTCTGTCTTTCTCCTTCACATTGATGATGAGTTGCATGCCTTCACTTTCAGAACCAGTCATTGCGTTGTCTCATCAGAAGGGAAAAAATAATTCCTACATTCCCCTGACCCATAATACTGCCTTTGTTTGTCAGAAATATTTCTAAAGATCCTCTCCTGTGGTACAAAGCTTAGATGTCCTAAAATGGACTTGATGATCATAAAGGTCTTTACCAACCTAGTTGATTCTATAATTCTATGAGCTCCAGTGAAACTAAAGCCTTCTTTAATACAGAGAATAAAGAGGTGGGAAATACAGAGAATAAAGAGGTGGGAATAATACTGGATGATACCCCTACTTTCTTGTTAATTCACAGTGGAAACTGGGGGATTTCAGCTACTAAACATCTCATCAATTCAGAGGTGACCTCTTAAATGAGAATAATCCTTTTTACTCACTATAGTGATTCAGGGACTTACTCTTGCAAGGCTTGAGTGTGACAGACATGGGAAGTCAAATGTGAATCTGGTTGGAGCTGCTAGAGAAGTTACTGTTCTTTGTTGGAAGCTACCTTCTGCCTGGCTGAGATACTGTAACGAGTGGGTGTGAAAAAGAGGACAGCCAAGGAAACGCGCCTTAGGACATTTTAGTGAGGAAGAAGCCAGATTTAATTTAGCTTCTGCTAAAGGTGCTTTTAGGCGGCCTATTCATGGCACAGTAAGATTGGAGCAGCTCTTGTGGTCAATCTCAAAGACTGGGGATTGACTAAAAGACAGTAGGGATATCAACTCCCTCTAAAAGATTGTAATTGAAGGTGATGATTACTTCTTAAACTGCCCACCTGATCTGCTAGAGGTCAAAGAGAACTTTGACCCTCTTTTTGCAGTTTTGTAGCTTTTCTGTGTGGCTGCTTAGGTGATGCCATTTAATGTTCTTGCTCTCTGGAGAACCAAGGGGTTAGGTAAGGTTGGAATATCCATAGCTCCACCACTGATCTGTAGGGCCAAAGTGATCTGCAATACTTGTATGCACACAATTGAGTTGAAAGGCAATAAACTTAATGTAGACATAGACTGGGAAACCTTGCCTATACTATGCAGAGTTTTTCAGTTGCTGAGCCTGTAAACTCTTCCAGGATTGGATGCCCTGCACAAGCCACGGGGGGGGTTGGCAAAACCTCTTCCTTTTGGTGTGAAATACACTGCTGCTTTTGCTAGCTTAGCTTAACAGAGCTTTGCCTGTAAATGTTTTAACTGCAGTAACAATCACACAGTGCCTGCTATTCCTGGGCTGACCCTGCTGAATATTGGACTGCCTTTAACAGTGCATGGTGAACTATAGACTGTAAAGTGGTAGGTGCTGTTCACAATGAATAAAAATGTCAGAGCTGGGCCACTATTTGGTTAAATCTTGAAACAAAACGTACAGCATTTTAATAGGGTGACAGTAAAGGCATTTCTCCATATAGTTCACATCACTTGCTCTTTAATATAAAATTAATGGGGATTTTCTTTTTTAGATAACAACAATTTATCATGTGTTTCCTTGGTAACTGCAACACCATGAACCTTCCCTGAAAACTCCACTGGGATTTCTGCAACGTTAGTGAGCATAATGAATGGTAAATGTACAGCAAACCCATTGAATTACTTTATTTTAAATTTTGGCAGAGACATAATTTCCCACAGTTCATAAACATTTACGAAAGAGAAGTTTGCATGTAGAAAAACAGTTGTTTTTATCACTTAGATCAAAAAACACGTTCATCTAGACGTATGGATGCATTTTCAGCCAGCTTTTGAGAAACTCAGGTGACAATCTTTAAGAAGCTTCACAGACTAAAACACAAAATCTTTGAAGTCTGCAGCTTCGCACACCTGCAAATACAGGCATCACTTCTGCTCTCTGTTCTTCATGAGTCTGAAGCTTGCACTTCAAAGATTGCAGACGACAGGCCAAATTTCCCAAGTTGCTAACAGCACTGGGACTTACTGTCTAGAATAACATGAAAAAATAGGGCACGTTGAAGCATAAAGGAGTTTGTATTCACAATCCTGCTGTTCATGTGGTGGATGAATGACATTTGTGTACTAGAGAAATGGCCTTATGCCGTTGGAAGTGCAATGGAGGGATTACCCTGATGTTAATGACCTTTCATCAGACCCTAAGATGGAAGAAAAGCAGGGAGAGCTGCAGGCAATAACCTTGCACCTGCTGAGACTCCTGGCAGACCCTGGCACTGCTCCATGTCCTGGGCTTCCTTCTCTTGCATCAGCTCAAGCCCAGGGTATACATGGTGGAGTCTGGTTTTCCTCTCAGGTTTTATTCCTCCGTAGTTAGAATAACAGTGATGTAAGTGAGGGAAGGGTCATATCCATCAAACTCAGTGGATTTTGTGCTTATGTTTTGTGCTTTTGTTTTGTGCTGTTGCACATAAAAGCTGTTTCTGGTGATGTTTGGAAGTGGGACTTACTTGCTGCAGGAGCAAGTGAAGTTTCTGCATGCTACTGAATCAGCGGGCAGGTCTGTGCCACCTTCCACTGGTGACACATCTGTACCTTACCTCTACTTTATATTGCCTATCTATAACCCGAGAACTTTGTGAAAGAATGGAATGCTATTTTGCGGAGGATTTCAAAATGGTGTGCAGAACAGTCCTGCTCAATGACAGAAACCTCTAAGAAGAAAAATTTAAAATGGCTATTAATTATAAAATTATGATCTTTAAAAATAATTAATTTTTATTTAATATTTCGAAAAAATGCAGTATTGTATATCTGCAATAGCAAGTGACAGATAAAGTGTGGTTGCAAAATTGAAAACTAGATCACTAGAGGCTGATTAGCACTGAAGATTTTCAGGAGAAAAATTGCTGTCTCCTAAGATTTCCACATGTCTGTGAAGTTCTTTGTTTTGTGGCTACATTTTTTCTCCCTGGTGCTTTGTTACTAGGCTGTAAGAACTGTAATATCATAGAACTGAAACATCAAATAACTCCAGCCATCACAAGATATCTTTGGCATATTTTGGTGGCCAACATACTTGTGTCCAAGCAGGCTGCTCAAATCATACACAGAATTGTGACAAGAATCTAATAAGGTTGAAAGCACTGGAAACATGATTAAATAATGTTTCTAATTGTAAGTGGGTACTATTTATCAGAAATTCAAAAAGTTTTTAAATTAAATTTGAGGACTAAGTGGGTCAGATGACATGCACAAATTAATTTAATCTTAATTCTAATACAAGTGGGGACACATGATCCAGGAACTCTTACTGCTGTGGTGAAGCTATTAAATGGAGAATATGTGAGGGGGGCAAAAGCAATTTTCACTCTTTTAGCAGAAAAACCAGGAAAATTTTCCCTGGGTTGGTCAGAAGGTCCAGGAGTACCTTCCCTGAAAGAATCTGAAATAAACTCCCATGCTTAACATTGAAAGGTTAAAGAACAAGTGTGCAATTTCTTATTTTCCTGGTATACTGGGCTGGACAGGATTCGTTTATGGGGACCCCCAGAACATGTGCATGCTAGAAGTTGTGTTGGCCAGCTCAGCAGACATCCTGGATCTTTGGCGACCATCACCAAGCTTGCTCCAATATAGGCTGGAGCTCTGGTGGCTCTGTTGATATCGGGCTTCATAGAATCACAGGCTGGTTTGGGTTGGAAGGGGCCCTAAAGCTCACACACTTCCAGCCCCCTGCCACTGGCAGGGTTACCTTCCACTAGACCAGGTTGCTTCAAGCCCTGTCCAGCCTGGTCTTGAACACTGCCAGAGATGGGGCAGACACAGCTTCTTGGAGCACCCTGTGCCAGCACCTCACCACCATCACAGGGAAGAGCTTCTGCCTAAGAGCTGAGCTCAGTCTCCTCTCTGGCAGGTTAAAGCCATTCCCCTTGTCCTGTCCTTACAGGCCCTTGCCCAAAGCCCCTCTCTAGGTTTCTTGTAGCTGCTTTAGGCACTGGAGCTGCTCTAAGGTCTCCCCTTCAAGAGCCTTCTCTTCTCCAGGCTGAACAACCCCAGCTCTCTCAGCCTGGCTGCAGAGCAGAGCTGCTCCAGCCCTTGCAGCATCTCCATGACCTCCTCTGGCCTCACTCCAACACCTCCATGTCCCTCTTGTGTTGTTGCCTGAGTGCTGAAGCATTACTGCAGGGGGGGTCTCCCCAGACCACAGCAGAGACAGAGAATCCCCCCCCCCTTCACTCTTACAAGGGATGGTTCTGGGCTCAAGCACACACTGAAGCCAGGTCAAGGGGAGTTTCTCATCAAAGGACTTGTTTCCTTTCTTATAACTTTCACCTTCACTGTTTTGACTGCTGAATTTCATCCCAGTGTCTTGGTTATTTGTGCCTTCTTGCACTGCCTTGACTTGGATACCTAAGGGTCTGGTATATATAAGGTCTTCAGTAGTTTAAATTTTCTAAATGTCCCATTCTGGGCACCATGATGTACATGTACTCTGTGTGCTTCTTGGGCAATGGGGACATTTCTGGCTCACGCTGAGTCTGCCTTCAGTTGTGTCAAATGTTGTCTGTGGTTCAGCCTTCCCCACAGATGCAGGTGATGTTATGTCTTGGTTCCCAACATGCTCCTGGTTGAGGACTTCAATAAACACCAGAATCTATCTTTTCTGAAGAATGAATGAATTATGGGTTTATAAATAAGGTCAGGTAAGATTTATGAAATTCAACACAGTACATTGATTATTGATTTATTTTTCATGTTAAGGGCGTTTTTTCTAGTTTCTCTTGGTTATGGTGGGAGCTGGGGCCCAATCCATAGCTGACATTTGGAATAGGGATAGTGCCTATGGTACAGGGGATAAATGACTCTATGGTCTGTTCCACCATATATTTTAGCTGAAACATTGATGCTTGTGAGAAAAGCTAAGGAAGAGGAAAAAAGAAAGAGCATTTTGTCAGACCTTCTGTGTTTCATTTGCAAGTGTGAGTGTTGTAAATAGGCCAGCCAAAGGCTGGAGATGTCTTCAGGTTGGGCTTCCAGAGAATAAAGATTGGGAATCCAGCATTAGGTCAGTGTTAGACACAACCAGTGGAAAGGGAAAGAGGGAGTTAGGAGTTAGGGAGCAGAGCAGAGTTAGGGTCTGTGAAACAGGGAAGCAGAATCAAAGTTGTACCTAGTTTCTGAAATTCACAGTTATTCAAGTGGAAAGAGGTGGAAATTGGTATTGGTGTCTCTGTGTGCTGTATCCCCAGTTTCAATTTGTGTGTGTGAATAACACTAGGTTCACTCGGACAGCTGGGTGGGTGAGCCAGATTGAGGGTTACCTTTAGGCTGAGCAGTGTGCATTGCCTGAGTTTTAAGGTTTGTTGCAGGTGCAGAAGTGATTTGGAAGCAAACAGTGGCAGGTTTTGTGAATTTAAAATTGTTTGTTAAAGTTTTGGTTTTTTTTTTTAAATTTAAAAATATTGGAATTTTAGAATTTATTCAGGCCACCTTTGTTCACAATTTGCCTTATTCTAAGTTTTGCTGAGCAGTTTGACCATGTAAGAAGCTAGTGTCCAGGTGGTGTTATGAACATGAAAAGAATCATGGTAGAATAATGGTTAGGGTTGAATTTATTAACCCTGAGAAGGAAAGCTGTGTGTTGCTCTCACTTGATTTGGTTGCCTTGTTCTGAATCTTTGTTCAGTACATACTCCTGGCACAGGTTAACTTAGACTAGGGACAGCCTATGAAACTGGTGCCTACAGAGCTGCAGTTATTTTCAAATTTGCAAGTTTTGTGATGGAGAATATTGATATCACTTTATTCAAGTACCTTAAGCTCAGGTTTCTTCTGGTGCTTTTATGCCTTTCTCGTTTACTGTATTTTTGTTCAAGTTACTTTTACAGGCTTTGAGAGATGCTTTGCAGATCCAAGCTTGTAGTTGAACTTTGGCATGTTGGTGAAGGAAAACATAGTTTGCATCAGCTTGTTTTACTCACTGTAAATTTTCACACAGAGGAATAGGCCTTATCTATAACCAAGGCTAGGTTTAGCACTAGGTTCTGTTGTAATGCTTCAGATGAAACATTTTGTTTCAATGAAGGCTTCCAGTTATGTGCAGGAAATAGCTAACTAGAATCAACCTGTTTAAATATCATACTCTTTCTCAGGCTTGTGTGGCCTTGAGTGCCTTCTCCATGACCAGTGCTTGAGTAATATAGCGTTTATGAGACTGAAGGATGTATAAGGAGGCATATGATATAAATTTGCCAGTTGTACTGAGTCCAGTGCAAAGGTTGGGATTAGTTTGGAGGGTTATGAAAAGTTGAATTGGAAAGCCAGTGGTTTGGCTGAAGTTTGCCAGCTGCAAAGAGAAGAGCCAAGGGCTGCTTCCACTTGCTTTGAATACCTTAGTCTGAATGCCTTATCTGGAGCCAAAGTCAGCATTAGATGTGGGGTCAACATGCACCCAGGGGTCCCTGTTACAGACCAAAATATCTTTCCACAAGGCTGCTCTGGGATTTCCTGTGTTTCTAAGAAGAGCAGAGATGCTATGGTGACACAGTCAATGAAAAAAACATGCTATAAATAATGTTGCCCTTGACATTAGATATGTCACCTCTGGAACCTGGTTTACATTTTCCATGCATACAGTATAAGCAAAATCCCATGGCTGATCTCCATGTCCCCTCATGAGTAAATACTGCTTTGTAGGCAGGGTGCTGTGGGTTCCTGTCTCTTCCCTTTTTGCCATTAGGGATGATAAAGCAGAAGCTACCTCAGAACCTAGCAGAAAGGTTTTAGGTAGGATTTTTGAGCATCATGGAAAAAAAGACCCATGAAATAATAACATATCACTTAGTTTTATTCTACAAGAGAGGAAAATGTTAGATCTCTCTCTGGATGAAGAAGAATAATTTTTGAGAGAAAGATGCATTTTATTGCTAAAAAAGCAGTTTCAGGTCACTCCACATCTAGCAATAACAGCTGTATTTAGCAGGATGCTTTGTCAGAAGAAAATAAAAAAGATCAAATGCAGGGAGAGAAAATCAAATAGTTAGAGTCTGGATGTTTTAAAGCCTACTTTAGCTAAATTCAGTGATAATTTTTCAAAGGAGAAAAATGCTGCAATAAAACATTTATTGTGGTTTTGTGCTTGTTTTCATTCCTTTGTGAAAAATGAAATAGTTTGAGAGTCATCCAGTAGTATTTTTTTTCCTTAGTTTTTCAGTTCAAGCATTAAACAACAACAACAAAAAAATAAATCAGTTATTCACATAGTTCTCATTATAGCTTTTACTAGGGGAAAAAAGTTGTAAGATAGCTTTCTGGCCTGACCCAGTACCATCAATCTGACCATAAGAAGACACCATTTTAAACAGACATTGGCAAGGTGCTTTAGTAAGTATGTGAATAATTAAAAAAAAACAGGAATTTGGAAATTAAAAGAAGGAAAACATAAAATCTGAGTGTATAAAGCCCTAAAAGAGTTGTGTGAGAATGAACTAATGTGTGTGGCTTGTGCTCAGACCCATTTGGTGGAGAATTGCTGAGGCCTGAGGCACAAAGAAAGATGTTTGGGCCCTAGAAGCAAATTTGGAGGCTGTAAAGCAATTTGTTTCCATTTCCTTGTATCAATTTTATCAGTCAAATCAGCTTTGCAGCTCTGAAATAAACACGGTTGGGAGTTTATATGAGTTTAGGATGATGTAATTGTATGTTTTGGACATGGTAGGGGAAGGAGAAGAAACATTTGCAGCCAATTTGCCAACATGTTCCTCAATTGACATATCAACAGGTTGGTTGAGGTAATGGGAGAGATAAGTATTTAAATTTATAAATGCTTAAGAAAGGATCTGGAAAAAGGAATTAGTTTTGAAGTTTGGCCATCATTTATAGCCAGATGTGTGGGATGGAGCAAGGGGACCTTGGGAACTGCTGTTCCTGCCTTGTAAGTACCCTGGCTAATGTTGGAGCTTACTGAGACACACACCCAGGTCATGACTTGAGGCACCTTTGACTTGCTGGAGATGTGCACGAGGAGGAGGAGGAGTGAGAATCCTGCAGCCTGCATTGAGCCTGCCAGAACACTCATCCAACCTGGCAGCGGCTGGTCCCTGACTCCTATCCCATGGCACAGGCACTGAGCGGCAGATGGCTGAGCTGCTCCAGTGCTGCTGGCAGCTGGCTGCTGCCTGATGTTGTCCTGGGATGAGACTTGTTCAGAGAACGCTTCTCCTGCGTGGCTTTCCAGCTAAACATGGAAGAGTGCCTTGCTTGTTAACTGAACTGAACATGAGGGAGGCAGAGGGAAGAATGTTAGCAGACCTGCTTGAAGTTCATGCTTTCCTGCAGAAATGTGGGTGCCTGAGGACTCTGGTTCCCACACGGCTGTTTGAAGCTCAGGATCTGTCTCCAAAGCCCCAGGGTTAGTGTGGCTCAAGGATATTAAATCCCTACTGAAGCCCCAGTGAAGTCAGAGGACACATGGAATGACTGCACTATGGTTCTCTGAGGCTCAGCTGCTGGGACAGGCCACCTACTGAGCTGAATCTTTTGGCTTTTCATCAGTCTTAAAAACTAATTAATATGAATAACAATAATGATTGGTTTGTAGACCGTGCCTTTGGCAATCAGCAAAGCTGCTTGTAGAATTGCAGTCTTTATATGAGTACGGATATCTCAGCACTATCACTGAACTCAAGGGCAATGAAACCTTCAGGGATTTGTTAGTAGAGAGCAACTTTCCCTGCAGCATATGACTTCTTTTATCTCATGTTTATCCCATTGCTTAAGACCTCATCTGACTCTAAAAATAGCCCTGTCCTAGCCTTGGAAAGGTGAAATGCCTTGTTTTCTCTTTTACAGGTGGGAACCTGAGAGCAAAACCCCTTAAGGCTGATGTGTATGCCTATAATTATGGGAATACTTGTAACTGCACATTTAACAGTTTTTGTGATTTTCTAATCTGTGTGTGTGCAGTCTGAGGTGTGTTGATGGCAGCCAGAGGCAGGAAGGCTTCACAACAGGGAAAATGAAGCCATACATTTCAGGGTAGACATAATGACCAAATGCTTCAATTTCATCCTACCTACTTCAGTATCTCCAGGACCCAGTCCTTCCTTCTGCAGTTAAGCAGGAATCACACTGCTGGGAACTCGGGACAGGACCTCAGGGAGAGAGGTGAGGCATTAAAGAGATTCTTGACCCTCTGCCTCTGTCCTAGCAACCCCTTCACAGCATTGCAAGAGGTGCCTCCCATCTAGCATTATGCAGACAGCATGATGTCTATTGGGCATCCCAAGGAGGGCTTAGCTCTGATGCATCATCACATCAAGCTTAGGGTTGAGCTTGTGGTACGAGCTCCCTCAGCTAAACCTTCTGCTGCAGGTGGTCCTATCTGTGGTGGGATGGAGAGGGTCAGTCCTTTCCTTTCTGCCAGCTCAGACTGGGACCCAGAGGTCCACTGATACCGGCTATTGGTTCCACAGCATACCTTGACTATAACTAGTGTCCCTCCTGCAATATTTATAGCTTATGTCTGAATCATGACTGCAGTACCTGATGACAGGCCAGCACAAATAAGTGTCCCACAGCAGGTTTAAGTATCCAAGAAGTCTCATGCAAAAACCAGAGTTTCTCAGATTTCAGTATTCCTGTTGGTGAAATGGGTTTCAGGTCTTTGCTAACAAAATACTTGAATCACCACTTGAACTAAATGAAAGCTTACTGTGTGTGCATATAATTGTTTTTCTTGCTATCTGTTACTTGATTGGGTTTGAGTAAGGTTAGCAAAAGAATTAAATTAATTTTCTTTGAAAGTTATGCCTTAAGAGGTATAAAAGTTGCATTACACTTACCAAATGTCTCAAGGGTTTGGTTTATAGACTTGTTTAAATTTTTATTTTAATGATTATTACTTTCTGTGTTATTTCCGCTTTTGCATCTCCATACTAATTATGTTTTTATTATCTCTTTTATAAAATCAATGGCTGCAAACCAGAGAATTTTGGTTTTGAGATAAATAGGTCCAAATATATCTATCCATAAATCAAATGTTGTGAGAGGGACTTTTTGAAGTAACTAAGCGTAAACTGAAGCCAATTAATAGCTGACCTTTCATTTCTGTGGACCATGGCATGCAGCGCATCCATATGACTTAGCAGATTTGAAATTATCCAAGTGATAGCTGAACTGTCTTGAAAAACACATCAGTAAAATTAGTGCTTATGAAAGGCAACAGATCAACAGCCTTGGAAATCAGATCCCCAAGAACTAGATGAAAACCCCACTGAAGTCAATCATTCTTTGTCTTGACTTCAGTGGGTTCTAGATGAGGGCCTTTGTCACTGTACCACATACAGCCTGTTCAGGGGATATCCAGATTTCAGCCAGCGGTTTTCACTGTGGATCTCAACTGATGCATGTTTCCAAACATGCTGTGGGTGGGGAATGCTGTCACAAAGCAAGGGGAATCTGCTTACAGAAACCAGCAAGTTGAAGTTATCAGAAGACAAAAACAAGAGGACAAACCAGAGCCATCTAGCAACTTAAAGGCCATGAAAAAGCCCGTGAAAAAGCCTGTGAAAAAGCAAATACTGCTGTAGCTGGCATCTGTCCATACACAGTCACCCTTGCCAGCTTTGGGGGAATTTTGCTCCAGTCAGACAGCTATGGATACTCATTATTGCTGCTGTCATAATAAGATTTGCTGCCTAGAGTGACAAACAGAGTGAGGAAAATATGTTTATGAACAAATCTGATTTGGTACCTGTTGTACCTAAGCTAAAGGAGGGAGTTATAATTTTTTGATTACCAGAGAAAGTTCTGTAAATGTTTAGCTGAAGTGGGCTTCAGCTAGTCAGACCAGTAAAAACCCTAAACTTCTGTCTGAGCCACACAGTACCTGGCAGATAACTAATATGAACTTGAGGATTTATGGTGATGCAGCGTCCACTCTATCCTGGATATCTACTACAACCAAAGTGGGTTGGACTGGGACAAAAAAGGAACAGCGTACATGCCCTGTGGAGCTCAGCCCACAATGAACATGGTAATGAGTGAGCTACGTATGAAAGCTGCTGGCTGTTCCTTTATCTCAGTCCCTCCACATTCATATGCTCCTCTTTATGCATGAAGACCTGCAGTTCCTTCCCCAGCTAAATATTAGAATGAGATTTCTACCACTTTGAACCACCGGCAAAAACAAGACGGTTAGATTTTTTCTCCACACAAGAGTTAAGTCTACAACAACTTCACTTTGTTGTTTCACAAATGCCAGTGATGACTGAGGTGATGGGTATGTCCATTTTGTTATTTTATTTGTGTAATCTGCTAAATGTTTCTGGGGGTTTGAGATTTGTCACCAGGAATAAGTGACTTCTCTGGTTGTGATGAAGAGACATTCAAGTCTAAGCTCCACTTGAAAGGATGCCTGTCGGAGAAGGGTAGTGATCCTACCCCTCTGCTCTCTGTCTTGGTCTTGGTTCTAGAGCAGGATCCATTCTGAACATCAAGCAACACCAATCTTCTGTACTTTGTAAGCTGTGCAAATGTTACATGTAAAAGAGTAACTTCTGATCAGAAAGTAAAATCAAAATAAGCCTAGGATATGTTCAGCACATGCCATTTTAACTGGAGTGCTCTCTTTAAGCATAGGAGCAATTTCTTCTGATTTTATGGCAAGAAATATCTGGGCCAGGAGTAGCCTATCTGCAACAGTACAGAGCTCTGGACAGCTTAAATTACTCTTGAAATATGAAAAAGGAGATAAAAGCTTATTCTTATTGTGAATCTTTCAAAGAACCAATTAAAGCAAGTCTATTTGCAGAAATAGGAGTTTAACTTGCATATCTGCAATAAAAGTGTGATTACTGTTAATAAAGTTAACCACTACTTTTTGGCTCTATGTGGCCTCTGTTCTCTGTGAAAACATTTTCTTTGTGTGTAGATACTCTGTTTTTAATAACCTTTAGTTTCTTCATGTCATCTTGGTGTCCTGAAACATATCTCTATGTATTTTTCCTTTGGGCCTGAAACTTATTATACATATATGTATATGTATATATATATGTCCTATATGTATAGGCTTCTGGTATGTTGAGCTCTTTCCTATTCAGCTGACCAGTATTGCCTTGTGTTGTGTTTGTGTCATTGTCTGTATCAATCTTGTCTTTTGTTTTGTGTTTCAATCCAAAACTATTTTGGAGCAGAGCCATCTTTCTGGGTTAAGTATGCATGACTAGTCCAGTGGGATTTAGGATTAAGGATTCTATAAGGAACATGATATGAATAATAAGACTAATGTGAATAACACTAGAGAATATAATCAAGCTTGTTGTAGAACATCTAACACAAATCCTGTATCTAAAAATAGAACACTGCAAGCAAGAGAGAAGTTCAAATTAATTTAAAATTATTTCCCCCTCCACACACCCTTTGTGTCACTGGGATTTGCAAGTGTACAGGGAACTGTATTTCAACAAACTAGCATTTCCTGAATTTTCTAAAATTTTCTAAACATGATTTTAGAAAATAACTGTTGAACTATTCCCATTCCTGCTACTCCGTAGTGACACCGTCCCTCTCCCACCCCACGCATATTAAGCAGGGTGCCTGTAAAGAACTGAATGTAATTTTGAATTGTCTTGCTGGAGTTTTGCCTGAGGAAACAGGGAAGGCTTTAGGATCTAGCTCCTTGTGTGGTGGACAAAACATTCCATTATGTTTAAGCAATGAGGACAGTGTTCCTTTTTAACAGTCCTATTGTTGTTGTAGAAGGAGAATAGAGATTGTGATCCAAAAGCCCCTTAAACAGAATTTGAAATAATGAATAGCTGTGGTTATTGGAAGTGAGAATTTATGGAGCCCTTTGCTGTTGGTGCCAATCTTAATGATACATGCTTCACAAGCTGTTTATTTGCATCATGGAAGATCATGGAGTGGGATGCACTGGAATACGCTGCAGAAATGCAGAAACAAGTGACATTCCTTCTCCAAAGAGTTTGAGTCAAAGTAGGTTAAAGTCAGTTACTAGTGTGGCCATGTGGAGCTAGATAAGGGACCAAAAAGAAGGACAGTCTGTTGTCAGACCCAAGGTTCATATGAAATGAATGAAGTGTTCAACCAAGAAAAGTAGTTTGCTAATTTTATTTTGAAAATGCTAACTGTAGATGTAGGGAAAAAGAAAAAAGAGATCATATTTTCAGAGGTAAATGGGATCCTGGTTCATAAAAAGACTCTGGTTCGAGTCCAAACTATGCAGAAACAGCTATAGAGATGGGACACTGAAGTGTGTAACACCATACTTTTACCTGGGCTTTCTATCTGTTTTGTTGCATAAGTACAAAGCAATGGTATTAGATACCTTGTCAAGGTGTATAGATTGTGTTTTCATCTTGATGGCATCTCTGGAAGCAGTCTGTTAACCCATGCTCTGGTCTGAGACAGCCCATATGTGGTTGGGGTATTTGGGGGTGCTTGCACTGCATGCAGGATGTGACATCTTGGTTAGAGGTTGTAATGAGTGCTCTAAGGAGCCTGATGCTACCTCTAGTTCATGTTCCCTTGCACCTCAGGCGGCTTTGGAAGGACAGGGACCTAAATACAAGCATGTTGGTCACTGTCACCAAAGGTAGCCCTGCAAAGAACGTGTGCACTGCACAACAAAAGGGTTGTGCACCCTGCGTTGATGGCTGTAACCAGTAAACCAGGGTAAGAGAGGGGAGATTAGGACAAAACCAAGGGCATCCCACATTTTTTTTTTTCCCTCAGCTTGCTCATTGTATATCCAGTAAAATATTCCCAGACTATTTTTGTTTGTTCCTTTTGATCATCCTTCCTTGACAAAATGCAGACAGCAGTCAGCACAAGCTTCCTGTACATGCCACTTTATGTAACAAATTAGTAAAGCTTAATAAGCCCCCCATTATTTTGTTGCACTATGGAGAATACAGGTGCTTTTCTGCATAACATTTTCACATGACACAGCAGGAGTTGCACTTTAAGCCTAAATGGCATGCACTTAGTTATCTAATTTTTGCACATTAATCCTCTCAAGATGCCTGTTAACATAATTAATTAATGTTCCTTTAGCATCTGTAGATGTATGATTCAGTGTTTTAAAGGAAATTGGAAGACCACAGAGTATTGTATTATGAATCATAATATCAATAACATTTAAAGACCTGTAAAGTAGCTTAGCTGACTCCTGGACCCTGGTAGCAGATGTTACAGTAACACAGCACCCTGTACTCTGTAATCTACAAAAAAAGTCTTAAATCTGCTATCTCCATTTTTGCTTATGTTATTAGACTGTAGTCTACAGCTGTAGTAGCACTTCAGCAATTGCCTTAATTTTAATCTGTTGAAGAAATAATGAGATTCTTATCCAAAATAAATGTCTAAAAAGACATAGAGGTCTGAATGAGAGACTCTAGATTTCCTTTTAGTCAATGGAGATACACAAGCAGCTCCAGAAGGTAGTTCATTTGATCGCAACCTAAGATAATTCACATCTAAGCCTTATGCAAACAACGATGCTACAACAATCTCAAGTTCAAAACTCTATTTATACAAAAAAGTGAGTACTTTAGGGACTTGTGGCATTCCTTTGCCCTTCTTGTTTTGAATGGGAAATAGCAGACAGCTTATTGTCTCTGTTTTGGAGTATCTGAGGCCAGCAAATGTGTCAAACAGGCACTGTGGTCCTGAAATTTAAGCCTTTATTTCCAGACGAAAGGGATATAGGATTTTTAAGTAAATAGACATATTTCTGGATATTTTTCTTGCAAGCAACTTCCAGTTCTGAATTGCTTTGATGCTTGCAATAGTACCTTTCACCAAAAGGTGCAAACTTAACTTAATAAGCATTAAGCCTTCAGTGACAGAAAATGTACAGAACAGAAATGGGAAAGATTGTACCAAAAAGGATGAAGAGATATTTAAATATCACCCCCGTGCATTTCTACACAAAATCTTAAACTTTGTCTGTGGATTTGATGGAACAGAACTTGGTGGAGACAATAAAGGAGAAAAAAAGAAGCACATTATCATAATTTTTGCTCAAAAAGTTTGCAGTTAAGACTCCCACAGACAGTCTTATCACAGATATACAACTTAAATCTTCCTGTTATCAATATTAACTTAAACCTCATGTGTTATTTATTGCTGGTAATGTTTTAAACAGAAGGCCTAATTAGCTGTTGGGGTAAAAGACCAGGAAAAGGAATGGATTCCTCTTCTCTTAAAGTCTTTATCTCAAAACTGGAAGTCAATATTACTACTATACTCAGTGCAGCAGCTACAGGATGAAATTTACAGTCTGTATTACATGGGCTGAATGATGAAATGTCCCTTCTGGCTGCAGCATTTATGAATTTCAGTGTTTCTAAAGTACCTGCAGATCCTTGAATAAAAGACACAATTGGAAGTACAATATATTTTATGGGAGAGCTCTGTCTGCCTTACGTGGAAGTAAAGAAAAGCTCAAGCAGTTGTATAGTGTGCTCAGGTATCCGCCTTTTATTAAACTTTTTACCAATTTTAACCAAGTGGGTGCCTAGACATAAATAAGGAAGGGCACACTGCCTTTACTAAAATACATACTTTTCTCACTCTGGCAGGTACGCGAGGGACTGCAATTGCCTGTGTCTTGAGGAAAATTTTAACATCAAGATTGTTCTCCTCAGGGGACTGCTCTCATTTTTTCATTTGAAAAAGGAGAAAAGAAACCCAAGCCTAAACATATGATGTTTTTATTATGTGAAACCTAATAGGAAATGAAGTAAGAATGTCAGACTGCTTTCAGTTGGGTAGTTTCCTAGCAAGGGATTTTGTCTTATGTTGGAAGAGGGGCAGCTGTGTTGGAGGCTGTTTCCCTTCACCTAAACATCAAGACCTCTCTAATTGTATAGAGGCTGTTGGGTGAGCTAGGTGCTGAAAAAGGCACAATAGGCTTGGTGAGAGCTTCAATTCAGGCTCTGCTGGCTTGGAGAGGAAGATTCAGCTGCAGAAGCAGAAGGAAAAGAGCCCTTTGAATGACTGCAGCAGCTCCTGGTTGCATCTATTGGTGTGCACATAGGGGTGCTTGTGTGTGTGTGTGTGTGTGTGTGTGTGTGTGTGTGCGTGCGCACTCCCTGCATAGGCAAGCTAGCCAAATTCTATCTTCATGGACAGTTCAGTGGAAAGTTAGCTTGAAAATGCAGTATATTGTATTTCATTAATTTAATAGGGTTTTCATGATTTTACAAAGTGCTTCAACCAGACACTCATGGCTGCAGGCTGCACAGCAGGAGACCTAAAACACTGCATCTGTGTTTTTCAACTCTTGCCAGAATCCACTGAATTTGATCCGGAATGACTATGCATCTTTGGAATGTACACTCACTTTTCTCTTGCCTTATCCAAATAAAAAAGGGAGGGGGAGGGAAAAAAAAAGAGTCCTATGAGAATTCCATATGGAAACACTAAACTAGCATTATAAAGGATTTCCTATAAACAAAATTATGGTCACAAATTTTGGACTTGGACCACATTTGAAACAAAGGGCCCTTTGTCTCGCTCTTTTTATATGTTATTTTATCTGTGTTAACACGCACATTTTTATTTTTTTATAGATTCTTATAAACAGATGTACACATACACACTCACATAGAAATGAATGTAAATATTAGTTTGAGGTCCGTTTGCAATCTCTCTCTCTTTTTTTTTTTTAACTGCAGAACTCCTAACAAGAGCAAACTTTAATCGTTCTCTGCACTAAATCCCTTGAAAATAAATATCCAGGGCAACTTCAAAAGCCCTTAATTAGAAGCACATGTGTGGTGTTACAAATTTCTGGCTGAGGCGGCTGAGTTGTAATTCAATGTTATGATCTGCCATAAATATTATCCATAATGAGCAGACTTTGTGTTACACTTCTGTATGTCAGATTACTGCAATATTTTTTGTCTGCTTTTGTTCAATCACTGAACCTTAAGTGAATTTTAAAATTAGAAAGAGAGAAAGGAAGAAAGAAAGACCAGTTTTCCCACCAGCGAGCTGAACATTTTATCCTAGCTGTAAAGAGTGTTATTGATATTATATTTGCTCTAGTTTAAAATTGTGATAAAGAGATAATAACATGGAGATGATAGGGAAAGTGGGATATTATGGATTGGAGGTTAGTGTGATAACTGCTGGTTTTGAAAATCTTTATGATACCAGCTTCCTGGAATATGGACTGTGTTTCCTCCCCCAAAACCCTTTCACAGCTCATTTCTACATGAAAATTTCTGCCCCTGTGTTCTACCTGATCAAAGGGGCAGTTTTCTGACATACTGCAGAGACTTGAAGGTAGAGTATAACATTTTCTGTGATAATTTTAGGCACAGTTTGTGAATTGGTTTTGTAGCCTTGGCATAGACTGTGTATGAATATATGTGTGTGTGTGTGTAAGGAGGGGGTAACGAACCAGCTGGTAAATTTACAGTGCAAATATACAGCTGTAGGGATTATGCACTGGTTTCCTAAATGTGTGGGAAGCAGTATAGAAAAAGTGTGGGGCCATGGAACAAGTCCACAGCCTCATGACTTGTGTAAAGAGGCAATGTGGTTTTGGACTTCAACCAACCATGCAGGCTGCATGTTTTTTTCCTTGCAGAGTACCCTGGGACCCTCTCTCACTCTCTCCATACCTATGTAAAATGACAAGCCTTATCTAGTGTTTTTGATGAAGTGTCTGAGTATTTCCTTGGCAGGCTTTTAATGCAGATGCACCCAAATCTTTTAGCCTGAATTGGGCTATCTGTCCTAGGCAAAAGATGTGTCCTCAGCTTGTGCTCCCTCCAGCAGTCTGAGCATTTCCTACATCTTCTCCCACTCAAACAAACCTTTCAGTTGGAACTACTTTTATGATAAATACAAAAAAATGACTGTAAGTATGGGCAAAAGTCTCCATCAAAGAGCCCAGGGTGTTGATGTCTGTCCTTTATTGATTGCAGTAGCTCATCATAAAATATGGCTCCTGCAGCTACATGCCGATGGAGGGATTCAAAGCACGGAAGCAGTGAGCAAAGACATAACAGTTTCAAGCTGCAGGCACTACAGCCAATAAATGACTGGAAACGGCATGCTCTGTGGGCATGAGAGTAAGTGGTCAGATGTCAGTGTGGCATTTGTTCCTGTCTATTTAGCTTTTGCCAGACTCTGGCTGCTGCCTCTGCTGCTGGGTATTTGGGACAATACCTCCTCGTAAGAAGCAAAACCCTTACAGGAATACTAGTCAATTCTTGCAGCAGCAGGCGGAGCTGCAGATCCAGCTCTCCAAGGTTCCTGTATCAAGACATTTTTTTCCAGGTCTGACCTTCATTGCTGAGATGTCTACATGTAATTTTTACTTACGCTGTTGCAAATCCTTGAGCTGGATCACATTCTATCAGATCTCATAACTTGTAGAATCATAGAATCATAGAATCCCAGACAAGTTTGGGTTGGAAGGGACCTTAAAGCTCATCCAGTTCTAGTCCCTGCCATGGGCAGGGACACCTTCCACTAGACCAGGTTGCTCTAAACCTCATCCAACCTGGTCTTGAGCACTGCCAGGGATGGGGCAGACACAGCTTCTCAGGGCACCATGTGCCAGCACCTCACCACCATCACAGGGAAGAGCTTCTGCCTAAGAGCTGAGCTCAGTCTCCTCTCTGGCAGGTTAAAGCCATTCCCCTTTTCCTGTCCCTACAGGCCCTTGTCCAAAACCCTTCTTCACGTTTCTTGTAGCTGCTTTAGGCACTGGAGCTGCTCTAAGGTCTCCCCTTCAGGAGCCTTCTCTTCTCCCTGCTGACCCAGGCCAGCTCTGTCAGCCTGTCTCCAGAGCAGAGCTGCTCCAGCCCTCACATCATCTCTGTGGCCTCCTCTGGCCTCACTCCAACACCTCCATGTCCCTCTTGTGTTGTTGCCCCAGAGCTGGAGCATTACTGCAGGGGGGTCTCCACTGCAGAGATGGAGATCCCCTCCCTCGACCTGTTGCTTACGCTATGGGGATGCAGCCCAGCATACACTATACATATCAGATATAGCAAACTGCAAGACAAGTTCATTCTCTGTGCTAAATCCCGTCAGCCCAGTTGAATTACATGTTGATTAACCTGGCCACCTCCTTCCTGTCTTGAGGTCCTGCAGAACAGAAACAAGGCTGTGCACCTTCTAGGTGACAGGTTGTCCTGGTTTCAGCAGTAGCAGTCATTTTTCTCCTCCTTGGTAGCTGGTGTAGTGCAGTGTTTTGACTTTCAGCTCGGGAACAGAGCTGATAGCGATGTTTTGGTTTGGCCAAGGACTTTGTGAGCCTCATGCTCTGCCAGGGGGGAGGGGAAGCCGGGAGGAAGCAGAAACAGGACACCTGACCCAAACTGACCAAAGAGGTATTCCATACCACAGCACGTCATGCCCAGGATGTAACTGGGAGTTAGCCGGAAGGGCTGGGAGACTGCAGGGTTGGAGGAGGTATCGGTTGGAGCTTGGTCGGGCTTGGGGGGCGAGTTATCGGTCAGCTGGTGCTGAGGTGTTGTATTCTCTTCCCTTGTTATTTTCTTTATCATTATTATTACTGGTGGTAGCAGTAGTGATTTGTGTTATACCTTAGTTACTAAACTGTTCTTATCTCAACCAGAGGGAGTTGCATTCTGTTCAATTCTCCTCTCTGACCCTCCGGGAGCAGGGGGAGGGCAAGAAAGGGGGGGAAGTGAGCAAACGAATTACCTGACTGGGTTTAAACCACAACAGTTCTTTTTGGCGCCCAACGTGGGGCACGAAGGGTTGAGATAACAACAGATTTGACCGGATTAATAGTCACTCATCACAATGCTGATTTATTGGCTCTCAGAGTTGTTCTTGTTGATCTCACAGCTTCAGACCGTTGTAACTTACTTAGAGCCGGTATTTGCTGTGTTAGTGTTTATCAAGTGTGGGGCTTGGGCTAAGGTTCTTGTCTCACTGTGCTTTATGGCAATGGCTTGTAATACGGGCGGGCCCCAGCAGCAGGGCGGGACGGACGTGGCCGTGGACTTGTACCTGGCCGTCCGGCTGCTGTTCACCGTCCTGGTCCTCACCCTACTCTCCATCTTCGAGAGGCTGCGGGGAACTGAGGGGGAGCGGTCCCGGGAGCCGGCGGCTGCTGAATCGGCCCGGGAGAGCGGCCCCGGGGACCAAGCGGCGGCGGGAGCGGGGCCAGAGGCCGCGAAGGGACGGCTGCCGGTGGAGGAGGCCGGGGCGGTCGAGGAGCAGAAGGAGGCGGCTGCTGAGCAGCGGGATAAGGCGGTGGAGGAGCCGAGCCCCGCGGAGGAGCCGAGCCCCGCGGAGGAGCCGAGCCCCGCGGAAGAGCCGAGCCCCGCGACGGCCGAGAGCATTCCCCGGCAGCCGCCCGCCGAGCCCCAGGAGGATGCAGGAGACCACGCAGCATTTCCCAGCAAGGCAGAGGAGGAAGAGCTGGACTCAGGAAAAGAGAAGCCGGTGGTGGGAGAGCCGGCAAGCACAGCAGCTACACCAGCCCCAGTGACAAGTACAGCAGCATCGTTTGAGAGTTCTGAAGGATCTGAATGGCCTTTGGGTATCCTTGGGACCTGCCTGCTGATTGTGATGGGGATCAGCATGTTGGCACACACACAGGCTGTGTTCTACCCACAACCATTTTGTCTGATCTCAAAAATTAAGCAGAGTCAGGTTTGGGTCTTGCCTGGGGTTAGATGACGATGCAGGGGGACCAAGAGGTTTTCCCCAAGGCTGGACAGTCATGAGAGGCAGGGTGTGTGGGACAGTATGGGCAAGTATCTAGTCCGCTGGGCCCCTCTAGTGCTTTGGAAGCGTCGGAGGTGGAAGGCAGCTGCATGGAGTCCCCAGCAGCAAGCTGCAGAAACTGCTGAAGGGGACAGTGAATTATTTTAAGCCTGGTGGGCCCATGGCACTTCAGGCCATCAGAGCAGAGATGCAGCACAAAGATGGACTCATGATCGAGGGGTGGACTTAGCAATGGACACTATTGCCCAGGTTATTCACGAGTGTGAACACTGCACACAGTCTCTCCTGCTCTGGAAGACTGTTAGAAGAGATGGAGCCTGACATCTTGGACCAGATGGACTCAGCAGCTTTATAGGGACTGGTCCATGCACTAAGATAAGAGTGCACTGAGATAAGAGTGATGCTATATTGAAAATGTGGGATCTGAGCACTACGTGAATGGTATGGAATAAGGGGTGGATAATGTCCTGGTTTCAGCAGTAGCAGTCATTTTTCTCCTCCTTGGTAGCTGGTGTAGTGCAGTGTTTTGACTTTCAGCTCGGGAACAGAGCTGATAGCGGTGTTTTGGTTTGGCCAAGGACTTTGTGAGCCTCATGCTCTGCCAGGGGGGAGGGGAAGCCGGGAGGAAGCAGAAACAGGACACCTGACCCAAACTGACCAAAGAGGTATTCCATACCACAGCACGTCATGCCCAGGATGTAACTGGGAGTTAGCCGGAAGGGCTGGGGGGACTGCAGGGTTGGAGGAGGTATCGGTTGGAGCTTGGTCGGGCTTGGGGGGCGAGTTATCGGTCAGCTGGTACTGAGGTGTTGTATTCTCTTCCCTTGTTATTTCCTTTATCATTATTATTACTGGTGGTAGCAGTAGTGGTTTGTGTTATACCTTAGTTACTAAACTGTTCTTATCTCAACCAGAGGGAGTTGCATTCTTTTTGATTCTCCTCTCTGTCCCTCCGGGAGCAGGGGGAGGGCAAGAAAGGGGGGGAAGTGAGCGAACGAATTACCTGACTGGGTTTAAACCATGACACAGGTTATCCCCAGAAAGTTTGCCAGGTTACTTTAAAAGCGTTAGCTACACAGGAGAGAAGATAAAAGCTATAATGTTTCCTGTCATTCCCATCCCAGCATCCCCATCATGGATATGTTGCTCCATCTTTGGCTGTGTTGGGTGACTCCAACGAAACCTTTCATAAGAGTTATATAAATAAAATACCTCTAGTCTCCCCCTTCCATTCCTTCTCTAGTTTCTGGAACCAGAAATGCTGAGATATGGGGAGACTGCTGTCAAGATATTTTGTAGACCCAGTTAGGCTGGAAAAGATCTTTAATATCATCAAGCCCAACTGTTAGGGCAGGACTGCCAGAAATGCCCATTTTTCTGTGGCTACCAGTATCCATTTGCAGGCTGGAAGGGTTCAGGTAATACCTGGAGATCTGCAGAAGTGTGAGTACATCTCTGAATGCAATCATCACCCACAGTAATGCTCATGGAGGCATATCCAGTAGTTTGGGCCTCTAATCAAATTAACCTTAAGCCAAATATACTGATGGAGAAAAGCAATATATTTGGTTTAAGTCCTTTCCAAGTTCTTGTTTTGTAATGTTAGTTTACACCTCACAGTATCCTTCCATCTAGAAATCAAGAAGTATTTAAAAGCATGAATAAACTTGGTGTTCAAGAGCAATTCCCTCAAATCCCCTACTGCAGACCCCACCTCTGGCTGACCTCTGAGCCACCAGTGATTTCCCCAGTATGGACTGGTGTGATATAACATTGTTGGAAGTTGAACATCTCTCCATTGTGTCCTTGTTTGCTATCCATTATTTGGGTGCATGAATCTCCAGGTAAAATGGGGATTACAGAATCATAGAACAGTTAGGGTTGGAAAGGACCTTATGATCATCTACTTCAAAGCCCCATTATCTGTCACACTCCTTGAAATAGGAGCTTAGAAAAGCTACTCCTGAAAGATTGTAGGAGAGACATAAAGCGAGAAACGGCTTTTTCAACCAAGGTCATAAACTAGCAAAGAGTTTAGTCCAAAGGAAAGCCCAGATTTCATTTGGGTTCTCATGACCCAGGGCTCCCTGCATGAGGCTTCGCTTCTGTCTACTTCTTATTCTGGACCAGCTCGTTCTGAGTAAGAAAACCTCACCTCCAAGAAGGGACACCCAGAGAGATATCAGATATACAAGGTCTGTGGGACTTACCAGCAATGTTGTGGTGAGCATAGTCTTCCTAGGGAAAGATCACTAAGGTAGGGTTGCACTTTGAAGAATGCCCAGGTGAAGAGGTAAAGAGGGCCTTGTGTCAGACAGATGCCTGTGATTGATGCCTGTCAGCTGTTCCCCCACTGTCTAGCTCTGCTCTTCCCCATGTACCTCCTCCACTTACAGCTTTTCAAAAAAAAGCTTCATATTCTGACATTTTACAGATCTGTGATCAGTGTCTGTTGGCCTACAGAGGCCTTTCACAGTGAAGAAGGGAAAAGATAATCCCAAATAGCAAGAGAGAGAAACAAACTGAGTCCATCGCTCATCTTCCAGACTTCCCAACTCTGCTTGGGAAGCTTGCTCTTTATCCTTTTCTCATGGATCAGTGTGTCAGTTTTAACTTAAAATTTTCATTCACTTAGCTTGGTCTGGTCAATGAGGAATATTGTGCACCAGTCGCACAAATAACTGGCTATTTGCTCTTTCATCTTCATTTCTTCACTTCTCTATAGTTCATCCTGATTACCTCTACTGACTTACTAGGCTTCGTGTCAGACTTGTAAACCAGACCATCTAGTAACAGTGGTAATGATGGTTGTTCTTCCTTTGGGTTGGCTTGTATTCAACTTTTCTTAACTAAAGCACAAGTTTCTGTCATGATCCAATGAAGAATTTCCTTTAAAACATGGTAGAGTACAGCTTGTTTGATCAGCTGTCCTGAATCTGCAGAGATTAGTCATGTCCCTCAACCTGCTAAACTGCAGTTTGGTCAGGCAAATGGGTCATCTGTGCACATGTACAAGGCTGTGCAATGTGCTCAAGACAGATGGAAGAGACTTGCTGTCCCAGCCACTTACTTTTTTAGGATGCCAATAGGTGGAGCTGAAGAAACAATGCAGAGCACACAAGAGAGTGTATATATGGGTTTGTTTGCTTTTTCAGTGTATTAGGAAGCTATCAGACTTGTGTAATGACAGAAGTGTAGCTGTTTGTGAAGGGAGCTCATGAAGGACAGAAGACTGCTATAGAGAAAGATGAAGGAGCGTTGGGAAAGGAATAAAAGGAATGGAAATTTGCATCTGGGACAAAATATCTGTTGTCTATGGGCCTTTCCAGTGTATATTCTGCATTTGATTCAACTTCTACACGTATAGCATTAAAAAAACCCTTTTCTTGGTGTATCACCTACAAACTGAATTTTAGTGCATAATTTGGCATATCTAGCTTAGATTAGACAATCATTCATGTGCTCTGTGTATCAGAGATGTCCACCTTGAGATGATCTAGATCTCAGTTAAGGCAGGTCAGACATACTTAAACAGTCCTTCTGGCTAAATAAATCACTTTATGGAAGAAGTCTTTGTATTCCATGTAAATAAGAATTCTCATGTCATAGTTTGCTTAGTCTGATAATCAAAACATATATCTCTGAGCACTTCCCATTTAGTGCAGTTTATGAAAATCAAGCATCATTATCGTGTCTGATACATTATCACCAGCAGCCATATAATGGGCAAAATGTTCCTGGGCTGGAAAGAGTGCAATTTATGATTTTAAATTATTATGTATAAAAAAGGAAAAGTGCAGCTGGATATTCATTAGATGCATTCAATTTAATGTATTGGAAACAGTAAAGAATATGTTTTAACAAATAAGCCAAGTGTACATGGCATGGAATGCATAAAGACAACCCATGGAGCTCTGCAGCAGTCTCGTACCTACTGGGAAGTGAAATGGCAAAGCTGCTCCTCTGTCTAGTTGGGTTTAGTCTGTATTTATGTGTAGACCAGAATTCATCTGCTTTGGTTGTCTCTGATTTATTACCAGAGTAAGCAGATTTTGCCCTTTGGACCCACTACTGATAGAAAAGACATCAGGTGTTTTTATGAGCCTCAGTGGTCGGACTTCCAATTTGCAAATAGTTTCAGGAGGCAGATACGTGGCATGTTCCAAAAATCAATACCTTTGGTGAACTTGTTTTAAGAAAGGGCAATTCAGAATTGTTAAAAAAACATTAGAATTGCTGTAAGCATTGCCTCTGTGCTGCAGTGTTGGAGGGAACAAGTAGGAAAAAGCAGGACATCTTCAACAACTTTGAAGTTCAAGTCTGAAGATGACCTTTAAAGTCAAAACAGCGTCACTGACATTTTCCCCAAGTGTCTGAAAATGTACTGAAGCTATCCACCAAAGGATCTATTGTGAGATGCTCTTAAAAAGACCCAAAATAGAAATGCAGTAGCATGAAGAATTATTAAAGTTACTATTGGGACTGCAACATTCATTCTAGCTCAAAATGTTTGTTTGAGAAAATTCTGGCACCAGGCACTAACCAAGTTTCTCAAAAGCCAGAAAGTGAATCACCTTGGAAAATCTGAGCAAAATTTCCATGGCTGCCATCATCCAAGGGCAAGTGAAATGTGTTTTCAAACTGTAAGAAATTTTAACATGATTTTTAGCTCATAGAAACTAGCTCAACATCAGCTAGTGGTTTCAGTTTGTAATTTAAGTAGAATCTTCTTGACTTTTCTGATAATTTGTAATTTGAAAAAAAGGGAGTGGGCTGGGTTGCAGTATTGTACTATTTGTATTCACATTAGCACTCAAAGTACCTTCATTAGGCATGGGCTTTTCTCAAAAACTCCACAAGTCAGGTGTGACCATTATCATCCACGAATCAGAGTCTCTCACTGCCATTGCCCACTAAATTTGCCACAGACACCCTCATGGGGACTGAATGTATAAGGTGAAGCCCTTTCTCCTGAAAGGATGTGTTTTATACCATTCACAGTGTTAGTGCTGATGGGAATAGCCTTGATACCTGTCCTGTTTAACCATTTAGATATTAAACCATGTCAAAAGAGAATCCAAAAGCAGGAAGTTCTGCTACAACAGACCATTTAACCCGTGAGTATGCACAGTTACTCCAAGTAACAGCTGCCTTGAGGATGTGGTAACAGCCAAGACACCAGCAGTGCCCTGGGTGGCTTTTTAGTATAGCTCTTATACCACCCCATTTTCACATATATCCTGCAATGAACTAAAAAGGTTGTCATTTGAAGAAGTAATTGCTCATTACAACATCCTGAAAGTGACCCTGGGTGTCTGAATTACAGGGTGAACTGATGGCTTTCTCCATGCTCCTACAAGACACCCAGAGTGTACTCTGAATTGTATCTGACCCACACACTCACCACTCATATTTTAATGCAATGAAATAGAGAAATGCTTGTGTAAGGAGTTTGTTTGCATATATAGTCCAGAAGAGTCACCAAACTAAAAAGTCTCTAAAAAGCTTGCTTTGCTGTAAATAGTGTTATCAGTTTATAAGTACTGGAAAATACAGTGTTAATGGAAGAAGTGTCATCTTTGTTGCTATCTTCAACAAAAGATGTTAGCAAGAAGCTGTTCCACAGGCAACAGAATTAATGAAACCATGTTTCTTGTAGGTGTTGGTCCTGGGCTTCAACATTCTGGTTAAACAAGGGTGCTAATTTAAGCTTTTCACATAGTTTTGATATGAATAATGTCTCTCCCCAGCATGGATTCTTCAGTGTCTGATAGAGGGGTAACTGGAGCCTGTCTTATTCTGGCTGGTGCAACTAATCAAGTCTCTGTCTCCCCCAGGCTGTAAATTTTCCTGAAACCTGTGTAGTTCTAAAGGACTTTGTTGAACCAGGTTCAAAAGTTGTCAGGGGACACAGAGATGAGCTGATACACACATAACTTCGATTGTGTAAGTCCTTATTTTCTTTGGAAACCAAGATAGAAATATTCTACACAGGCAGTTTTCAGTGCAGAAAATGGCTATTTATGGGAAACTTTACACTCTTTTCTATCTTATAGAGAGATGCAACTTGGCTTCTCTCCTCTGTATGATTTATGAACTATAGGGGAAGAAGTGTTTAAAGGTAACCTGCCAAGGATTTTAACAATTGTCCCTCTTCCTCTAACACATTTTCTAAATTCTTGTTGTGCTTCCTTTGATGAGCAAAAGCTCCTACATTTTCACTTCCAGTATTTTGTTGCTTGTACTTGCTGAGCATTTTAGTGAATAATCTTTGAGCTGTTTCACAAAGACCATGTGAATCAATTCAAGTGCCAGTATTTAAATTTTAATACGGGTTTTCTAAAGGCTGAAGTTTAAGCACTGATATTAAATGAACAGTTAACAAAAGTTCCTCTTTCAGTTACTCTGCTTTTTCTTATCCTACTCTTCTTCATTTTAGTAGACTATCTGTCATCAGTGCATCAGCCTAGACACAACCTATATTGCCAAAGTGAAAATAAAAAATAAGCTCTTCCAAAAAAACCCAGTTTTCTTTATGCTAAAGAAAGAAAGAAGCACTAATGACACAATCTCTTTTTATCTCTCACAGGCCCTCTTTCTCACCTGGAGCAAAAGTGGAAGGTTTTGAATATAAAAAGCCCAGATGAAGCCTAGTCAAAGCCTAGTGAGATTTGTTTTCTCTTTTTGTCTTGCCTTCACTAATTCAAGACTCAGAAGTGATTTTAAACAGGTCATTCTTCCTAGGAGCAGGACCTCAATTCTCCATATGTCCTAGGAGCATTGCAAAGCCCAACATTACTCCTCATTATTTCTGCTCTTTTGAGTTTAACCAGTTCTTGCTGTGGCCAGTACCAGTGACAAGGGAAATACTTAGAGTGTTGAGTTCAAAGAAGCCAGCACAAGGCAGTGCTCACAGTACTCCCTCTCTTTAACCTTATTTTTCAAGGCATTGGAACATTTACCTCTTCGAAAAGCTTTGCGTTACAACTGCAGTTCAGGGAAATTGGTTTATTTCATAAGTCACAATTCTTCAACATCCATTTAATCTTTTTTGTCAGGACAGGGTGCTGGAACATCTAGTCTAGGTCATGCTTTGCCAAGAAAGGTTGGACAGGATGATCCTTGAGGTCCCTTCCAACCTGGGATTCTATGATTCATTGCTGGTTCAAGCAGCACACTGTTTTTCTGATGCAAACTGGCGCATAGTGCTATTTCTCAGACTTTTTCACCCACTGTTTCTCCTCGTGTCTGTACACACTGAGAATTCTCAATCAGCAGAAAAAGGGCTGATCTTGTGCTGACCAGTATAATACTATCATTCACCACCACCTATCTATTCTCCCATATGTTGTTCCTTAAGCTTGGTTTTTTAAATTTATTTTTGTTTATTTGATTTTCCACTCTATTCTGTAGTATGTTTTTCACTTGCTATGCTATCTCTCAAAAAGCTACAGTATTGCAGCAACCTCCCATTGACTTCTTTTTTTCACACATCCTGCTTTATTTGAGTCATGGTTGATGTTATACGGCAATTCAGCAAGACAGCAGCAGGGAGGCCTGTAGGTAGCCACAGCTCTGGTGTCTCACTGTGGTTTCTCAAAGGTCTTCAGGCTATCAGGTTAAAATTAGATGTTGATCTCCATCAATCCCTAAGCTCCTCCAAAGACCAAAGAGGGGTGTTTGTCCAAGGCCACAATTATCACGAGAAGGACAAGGACAGGGTAGGAGAGCTGGGGATCAGTTGGAGGTGGAAGAGCTCTGGGAAAAGAGTGGGAGACGCAGCCAGGAACTGCAGCTTGGAGTTACCACCTTATACTGAAGTTTTCCAATGCGCAAAAGTTGCAGGGTCTTACCTATTTTTTTGTCTCTGTCACTCATATTCCTCCAGCCCCCTTGCAGCAATAAGCTGTCCCAGGCAACTGGCTGCTTTGCCTGTGCTGAGAGCTGGCCTGGGCTGCCTTGCCTGGCCCTGAGCTGTTTCCAGTCCCCTGTGCTCTAGCTGCTGAAACCCTGGCAACAGCTTTCAGTGGGGTGATGAGAGCCTGACAGAGGGGATGTGAATAGCTTGCTGCTGATTGACAGCCCCTCCATAGCATAGTCTGTCAGATTCATTATCTATACTTCAGAATTCCCTGGAGATCCTATCACCATTTTCACAGGGTGCCAGAGAAACCTGTAACAAACATCCAGTTCCCTTTCCCCAAGAGGTGCAATCTATTTCTAAGATAAGAGGCAGTAAGTGGAATCAGCTTGTGGATGGCAGCAAGGACAGAAAAAGCCTTTTAAGATACAGGAAACACATAGATGCAGCAAAGTCAGTTTCCCTTTAGCTAATGGCATCAGAGTTTCCTTGGCATCCTCTGAAAGTGGTGGTCTCCAGAAGTGGACCATCAATCTGAGTCTTATCCCCTAACTGGGTGAGTGTACCCCAGCCACGAAGTAGCAGAGAGCATCCTGTTGGATAAAGACCCAGAAATCTGGGTTCCAGTGCTTGAACCTGCAGATGTTCATTGTGTTGATATAACAACAAGACTAAGATTTTTTATTATTATTATTTCCCAAGCAGCTGTCAAAGCGAATTTGAGGAAAGGGACTTCTAAGTAGTGTTTATGTGAGGAATGATTACTCATGGAAAATTCCTCCTCTGAACTTTTCTAATTTCATTAACAAAGGAACGTTTACAAAGCAAAGCCCTGCTCAATACGTTGGTATTTCTGAGTTAAGAGTTGCTCTTGTAGCAGTTGAAATTGAGTTCATGCATCAGTTTGAGAGCATGTATTACATCTGGGTGGAACAAGGGCCTGCTTGTGGCAATCATGAGAGAAAATATCCCTTGTGTGGCAAAAAGGCAAGTACTGAGAATATGAGTAAATGCATCTGAGATAGCTTTGTGAAAGCAGTTTCTTGCTCAAAATACTGGTGAAAGTCATTATTAGTTGGGTAGAATAAAAATTAAATTTTATCTTGGGCAAATGTTGGCAAAGATAAATGCTCAAAAGAGAAATGTCATATTCCTTGTTGTTACTAGTGACTATTCAGTGTCCACCTTGAGACAGAGGTTTGTTATATAAGGACAAGTTTCCTCACAGACTTTCAAGCTTAAAATTTGGGCCTCATTAAAGCTAGGCTAACATAATCTCTTTTTTGTTTGGTTTGTTTTTTGTTTGGTTTGCCACCTTTTCTGTTGTTTCAGCCTGAGATACTGAAATGCTGTTTCACAAAGGCTGAAAAACCCTGCTGTTTGTTCACCCTACTAAGTCATCCAAAGCCCACCTTATTTCAAAGCCCAGCCAGCCACAATAACAGTCCTGTGCCATTTGTTGTCTCATTCTGTCTATTTTCAAGCAATAGGTTGAAAGTTTTCTATGATAAGCTACCACATACTACTTTTGGAATTGATCAACGATTTGAACTTTCATATCATCTTTCACTGAAGGATGCTGAGAGCATTTACGAAAGTAGGTACTACTATCCCCATTTTGCCATTGAAAGATGGAGGGATGAAGAGCTGTCTGAGGCCACAAGCTGACGGAGTCAAACGCAGACACTTTCCTTGTGCTCCCCAGGAGGATGGCATCTTTTAATTTATAACCCTAGGACTACCAGCTATTTCTCGTCTCTGGTAGTGACCAGCTGCTAAAACTCATCTCTCACACAGCATATTCCAAAGTAACAAGAACTGGAGAACTATAGTCAATTTTGATTGAGATTTAGTATGGGGGGCACAGTACCTGTGATTTCTAGTAGAAGGGACTAACAGTAAGGGAAACGAGACAGTGCTGAAAGTAAGAACATGTGGCTATGTTTTTTTGTGCATAGTAATTGTAGAAAAAGGCAAGCATGAATCTGCTAGCAGGAAAATCAAATAAATAGGGCTACAGGGATACAAAAGACCTTAATGTCACCTTCCTAACAGCTGCCGCAAGATTCCAAATAAAGCTTTCCTGACACTAATGCTATGCAGGCAGGAAGTTTGTGTGATGTCACTGAGGTACTCAGCAGTTACGAGGAGTATATTTTAGAAGATCACTTGAGGAATTAAACATGAAGTTGCCATTTAATGATATGTTTATGTACTTGCTTTTATTTTCCCTTTTAAATGGACTTTCTGCTGAAGGTTTACCCTTTTGAGTTAATCATAACATCATAGAATAGTTAGGGTTGGAAAGGACCTTAAGATCATCTAGTTCCAACCCCCCTGCCATGGGCAGGGACAACTCACACTAAACCATGTAGCCCAAGGCTGTCCAAACTAGCCTTGAACACCGCCAGGGATGGAGCATTCACAACTTCCTTGCGCAAATCATTCCAGTGCCTGACCACTCTAACAGGAAAGAATTTCCTCCTTATATCCAATCTAAACTTCCCCTGTTTAAGTTTGAAACTGTTACCCCTTGTCCTGTCACTACAGTCAGTAAGGAAGAGGCCCTCCCCAGCATCCCTATAGGCCCCCTGCAGATACTGGAAGATTGCTCTGAGGTCTCCACACAGCCTTGTCTTCTCCAGGCTGAACAGCCCCAATTTTCTCAGCCTGTCTTCATAAGGGAGGTGCTCCAGTCCCCTGGTCATCCTAGTGATCCTCCTCTGGACTTGTTCCAACAGTTCCATGTCCTTTTTATGTTGAGGACACCAGAACTGCACACAATACTCCAAGTGGGGCTTCACAAGAGCAGAGTAGAGGGGCAGGATCACCTCCTTTGACCTGCTGGTCACTCCTTTTGATTCAGCCCAGGATATGGCTGGCTTTCTGGGCTGCGAGCGCACACTACTGGCTCATGTTTACTTTTTCTCATCAACTGACACCCCCAAGTACTTCTCCTCAGGGCTGCTCTGAATCACTTCCCTGCCCAACCGGTAGCTGTGCCTGGGATTGCTCTGACCCAGGTGTAGGACCTTGCACGCGACATGGTTAAACTTCATAAGGCTGGCATCAGCCCACCTCACAAACATGTCAAGGTCCCTCTGGATGGCATTCCTTCTGCCCAGCGTATCAACCGAACCACACAGCTTGGTGTCATCGGCAAAATTACTGAGGGCGCACTCAATCAGTTCATGTCAGCAACAAAGATGTTGAACAAGACCGGTCCCAACACCAATCCCTGAGGGACACCACTCATTACTGGTCTCCAGCTCGACAGTGAGCTATTGACCACAACTCTTTGTGTGCAGCTCTCCAGACAGTTCTTTATCCACTGAGTGGTCCATCCATCAAATTGATGTCTCCCAAATTTAGAGACGAGGATGTCATGGGGGACAGGCTTGAACGCTTTGCACAAGTCCAGGTAGATGACGTCAACTTCTCTACCCCATCCATCAGTTCCGTAGCCCCATCATAGAAGGCCACCAAATTGATCAGGCAGGATTTCCCCTTAGTGAAGCCATGCTGGCTGTCACCAGACGCCTTGTTGTTTTCCATGCGCCTTAGCATGCCTTCCAGGAGAATCTGCTCCAAGATTTCGTTAGGCACAGAGGTGAGACTGACTGGTCTGTAATTCCCTGGGTCATTCATTTTCCCCTTCTTGAAAATGGGGGTTATATTTCCCTTTTCCTATCATCGGGAACTTCACCTGAGTGCCAGGATTTTTCAAATATGATGGACAGTGGCTTAGCAACTTCATTCTCCAGCTCCTTCGGGACCCGTGGATGGTTTTCATCAGGTCCCATGGATTTGTGCGCTTTCAGGTTCTTAAGATGGTCTTGAACCAGATCCTTTCCTACAGTGGGCCTGAGGTCTTCATTCTCCCAGTCCCTGTCCCTGTGTCTTCCTTCCAAGACTTGGGTGGTGTGTTTAGAGTATTTGCCAGTGAAGACTGAGGCAAAGAAGTCATTAAGAACCTCAGCCTTCTCCAAAGCCAGGGTAGCCAGTTTTCCTGTCAGCTTCCGGAGGGGGCTGACATTGTCCCTAGTCTGTCTTTTGTTCAGTACATACCCTTCGAATCCCTTCCTGTTATCTTTCACATCCCTAGCCAAGTTTACTTCTAATCGGGCCTTAGCTTTCCTAATCTGGTCCCTCGCTTCCCAGACAACATCCCCGTATTCTTCCCAGGCCACCTGTCCTTGCTTCCAGCTTTTATAAGCCTCTTTTTTTTTTCTTCAGCTTTTCCTCAGCAGCTCCTTATCCATCCAAGGAGATCTCCTGGCCCTCCTACTGCACTTCCTTCTAGTTGGGATGCAACACTCCTGAGCACGTAGTAGGTGATCCTTGAATATCCTTGAATATCAACCAGTCCTGGGTTAATGGCAACAATTGCATGAAAATCTTTTTGGGCCTCTCAAGATGCTGAATTTAGAAACTGGCAAGAGAATGCTTTAATACTCATTTAAATACGCTGTAATTGTCCTTGATTTTAAGCAGTGGTGTTTTAAAGCCCATGCTATTTGTAAATACTAGACCTCTTCCTTCCCTGTTCCCAGTCTACTCTAACATCAATCTTTAGCAATGTACAGTGTCTCTGTCTGATGTCAATCTTGATAAATTATTCTGCTGAAAGAGCTGACCATAAAGAACAACATTTTCTATCAAAACTTAATATATTCCCATGCTATAGGTCCTTGTGTGAGAGCAATGCAATAGTCTGTATTGTCTGTCTGTCAGCAGATCCATGCCTGGTTTGTAGTTTACCTAGATCCTACAAATGAAATTACAGTTTTAATATCTGCCATTGATTGGTAATATTTACATGATTACTCATTTGTATATGGTCAAGTGACACCTGGCGTATGGCTAGCTGTTAAACAGGCTCACAACATCAAAGAAAGGAAATCTACTTCCTTATTGAAGAACCCATTTTTTTGCTGCCATTCCTTCAACGCTTGGTTTTGTATAGGATGGGCATGGTTTTCTGCAGGCCTACAAAAACCTAAAGCAGCAGAAACTGAATCATTAAGCCCAGTTCCCCATTACTGCATGTCCACAGTTGCATCACTTTGCTCAGAAGCTCACTGAGTATCATGTCAAGAGTAGGTTGAGTTTCTCCCCTCTCCTCCCTTTTGCCATGATGGATATTCTAGGATTTAATTTCCTTTGTGCGTAAGAATGCTTTCCTTATTTCCAGATTAAATACCACTTTGAAGACTTTAAACTCCTTTGTTTTGGAAATATTTTTCTTTGTATTACTTTTCTGTGTACCTGGTTCTTATGAATGTGCACAACTCTTTATTCCATGTTTTCAAATACCAATCTTTTTGCACATTGTGGGTGTACATGCATTGTGCCAGACTTTTCAGTTGGAACTCCTTAAAAAAGTGCATTTTCTTTCTCTTTTGCATTTTAGCTGGTTTAGAAAAGTCTAACTTAAATCAGGTGAAGCATTTGTTATCTGTGGAAGGTCAGAAAAGTCCATACTAACTTATTTGATGTTTCTCTGCTTTAATTTTTCCTGGCTTTGTGCTGTATGATAATAATGTGAAAGACAATAGAATATTAATCAGAATATTTAATTTGCTAGGAAGCAATTTTTTTTTCATTATTTCCTGGAAGGCTATTCTCAAATAGAAGGAACACAGCCACAGGTACATTTTGCAACTGGTCTCCTCCAGAAATAGAAAAGTTAGAGCTATCTGCAAGGTCAGATAAAATATTATAAGAGAGCTTTGTCATTACTTCAAAGGGTAAAGCTGATTGTCAGTCAACCTAAGTATCCTCTGTTTTTCATTCTATTATATTTAGAGATATGGGAGTGAAATATTATGCTTTTTCTTCTTCTTCTTCCTTCTGTTTTGCTTGTGCTCATGTTTGTTCTTGTGCTTTCTCTTGCTCTCGCTTTTGTGCTTGCGCTTGTTCTATTTTTATTGTAAGATATTTGTAATTACTTTCTTCAAAAGGTAAAGGTGGTTGTCAGTTGGGTTTTAATTCTTCTTCCCCTTTCTAATTTTCTTCTTTTTCTTTTTTTTCTTGGTTTTTGTTGGTAGAAAGTGCACTTTCTGAATGATTAATTATATTCCTCCAAAAATGTCTTGTGTGATGCAGTTGGAATCAATCCAGCTTCAAAATTCTGTTTAAGTGTAATCTAGCAAAATTTGTCTCATGATAAAATTAAGCAAAGATGTTTGTTGTATGGAAAATTTTGCCCAACAATGTAGCAACCCTTGCACATATTTCAGTATTTTTATTGAGGTTCATCTGCCCTGATTTAGGCATCTAGAAGGGAGATGTGAAAAGGTAATCCCACTCACTGAAGAGCCATTCCAGAGCATAATAACCCATAAAATAGACATTTTAAATAGGGGAGACATCATTTTGGTATGCTACAAGGCATATTGTTAAATTCTGATTTGCATAACCTTCTGTACCTTACATATAAATACATAAAATACAAAATATGTGCACATCCGCTGCATTTTGGCAGAGAAACTCTTTCACACGTGGATGCTTATGCATGTGCACCACACACCAAGACAAATGCCCCAATGTTCATAACTGCACATTTCCCATTTTTACTTCTTACAAGGCAGGTTTCTGAAAGACTGGTTATTTTAGCAAAATTAAATGCACTGATACGACATGCTGATACTCCTAGTGTTGGGAAGAATGAAAGGATAGGCTTCTAAATAAGAACTCATTAGGTAAACTCACATGCTTGAATGATTAAACCCAAGGATAAAAATATCTTTTACAACGTGTAATTTTTTCGTTTCTCACTATAACTTTAACACAGGCAGGGAGGAAGGGGAAAAAGAGAGAAATAAGCTTATATTCTTAACTTTCCTGACCCATATTACATTCCAGAACTGTAAGATGCGGTAAAGACAGGTAAGCAAATTATTTCAACAGACTTCCAGACTTCTGAAGGAAGAGAGGGAGGCAAGAACATTTTATCATTTCTGGCATACGGAGCATGTAGTACTGACTGCAATATGGGATGGATGATCAAAGTAATGTTTTCAATAGATTCTAGGAACATTTTTAGCTTTAAAGTCATTAGTAAACTTCAATTCAGGAGCTGAACCGTACAACCATAATTTGGACAAAGTGCTTCTTCTTGGGAGCAACAGTAACTCACTCACAGGTCAAACTTTAATATAATTCTTGAGCCAGGCAGCTCAATGTCTTGCAGAAAATGACTAAAAAATACTTAGAAAAATACCTTGAAGGGATGAGGATGAAATTGAGGGCTAAGCACAGAAAAAATAAGAACCATGGTTTTCAAAGAAAATTGAAGCTTTGGAGAGCCTTCAACTATTTTGATTTATATTTAAACATTTTAGAGATTGGAGCTTTGATTAGCTGAGGCCCTCTCCAGTTCCCCTTCAGCTCTGATTTATGGGCAAGCTGAATCTTGGTAAAATGAGAGCTAAATGAGGTGTTCTTTAAAATTACTTTTGAACACTTAAAGAAGGTAAGGAAGAGGGCAACTTGGCTGATGCTGACATGAAGGGGAATGGGATATGAGGATGAGTGTTTTCAGGAGCTGAAGTCTTTTGAAAACTGGAGATGGGGAAGGAGCAAGAAGTACAGGATGCCAGGGATTTTTAATTGCTCTACGCAATAGCACTAATATATACATCACTTTTGACTGGGTGATGCATTAAGCTGGATTTGTTAGCACAAACAAGGCTGTGCTTATGTAAGAAGGTTTTTGGTGTTTTAGTTTTTCAAGAATTTTTTTATCCATTTACTTAAGAAATGGCTTTCTAATTTTGGGGGTTCACAATTGGTTGTCTTACCTCACCCAAGGGCATTTTGATGCAAATCATATAACACCCAGGAAGCAGCTAGAGACTTCCAGGTGAAACTGTGGAGGGGTGATTGATGATGACTGACCCCAAGGGCCTATGTTAGACTAGCATCCTTTAATATTAGTATTGGATATAAAAAGTCTGTACATCTGATATGTTCACTTCACTTGAACATGATGTTCCTAGTCCTTCTCCGGTTTTGCCCTTCAGATTGCCATTCTTTTTATTAGAGATGATACACACTAACAGACTTGGGCATTATCAGAAGTCAGCCAGCACTGAATAAAAATGCCACTGAGCAGGCTAAAATTTAAGGCAATATCAGATTCTACAAATGGTCTCAGTCCTGTTCGCTGGCATTGGAACTGTCTCTGCTCAAAGATGTGTCCTGCTTTTGCAAATAGCTGTAGTAGAGATACACATGGGGTCATTGTCCCACCCCAAACAGGCTACTGCAGCTGGCATGTCCTTGGAAGAAAAATCTCAGGTGCAGAGGAAATTGCATGTGACAGTTGTTTGAAAACATGTCTCTTAAATGAAGTAAGGAATCTGACATAAGTAGATGATTCCTGAGAGAGCAGTAGTTGCCAAAATAATGAGTTAGGTCATGACGTTTAGAAGATTTTAATATTTTGCAGCTGGAATGTGCATATAAAGGCCTATTCCCAGCCCACATTTTTGATGAGTTTGAAGACATAGATGCAAACAATTACTGACTGGCTCAAAAACTTCCTTGCAGATATCGTGAATTTGTTTCTTGACAGCCTTTATCATGGCAAGAGGAACTGTTGAGGTATTATGAGTGGAGAAGATTGAGACTGACTGTGGGGGATGGTTTAAGTTTTCCTAATTACTTCAACAGCTGTAGAGTGTCTTGGATTGGATTCACCTTCATAGCATGGACATGGATCTCATCCTCTATTCTTGGCACTGGTCTTGCCTGACAGTTCAGTGATGGGAATCCAGGATCTTTGCTTATAAAAATCTGTTCCGATATAGGTGTCACCTCATTCTGCAGTTCAGCAGAATGCATTCAGCATTCAAAAATTTTCCTTGGTCATTTTTCACTGACAACTGTTTCTTCCCAGAGGGGACCAGATGAGCCATGTCAAACCTTTATCACTGCTCTGAAATGATATTATATCAGCTTCCACATCAGTCCTAAAGACAACTGCAGTCTTGAGGAGTCCATGGCTTGGATCTTTTTCTGTTTGCCAGACCATTGTCCTAGCAAGGCAGTCTCACCCTTATCAACACAATTAGATCACATACATGCTGCTTTCTCCGCCGACATGCACATGGTGGAGTAGTGAACTATTTGTGATATCTCTTGCATTCTTTGTAGGATTTTTATTCCAGACACGTGCAACAGTTTTGTGATGTGGCTGTTCTCAGCCAATTTGAGAGAATCACTGTGGGCAAAGGAACATAGTTACTATTTTTGTAACTGCTGGCATCAAGTAGTAAGTGGTGGTGTCTCTGGAATTAGCCATATACGACAGTTTTTTATCTTTCTTGAGACATTTGGCTTCTTTTGTCTCCCTAATCACTTTCTCATGTGTCAAATCAGGGTTGAGCCTTTCTGACCTGTAGCAATCTTTCATGCCCAAAACACAGAGAATAGTAGAATCATTTAGGTTGGAAAAGACCTTTAAGAATTTGGACTCCAAGTGTATTGTTTCATTATGCAACCCCCTGGAGAACTGGCAGCTTTGTAGAGGAATTGCAGCAGGACTGTAACCTCAGTGCTCTTTCTCTATACAACTCCTGGGAGGTAGTGAAGGTCCTCAGAATGACCCCTGAACATCTTGTCTGCCCAAGTAAGACCAGTGGCTGAACTGAAGAAGAAGGTAGGGTACAACAAAAGGGTCTGGGCAGGCATGCAATATCCAGCCACAGTAGAGAAGATTGTTAACCCTATTGGCTCTGAATGGTAGGTACCATTAGTATTTCCTTTGGAAAGACCTCCATACTGGGGTTGCCCTATGGCCAATTCTCATGCTGCTGTAGACAACTCCAGGGAGCATAGTGCAAGCCATGATGGGGCTGCTTGCAAATGGCAGCACAAAATCACCCCATGATGATATCTCTTACAGAGAACTGATGTTCCCTTTTTACCATCGGCTATCATGCACATAGATTAAATGACTAACTCCCTTCTCTAAAAGAAAAAAGGATTGTTTATTTCTTTACAAAGACAGAAAAAGCAATAACAACAGGATAGAAACCACCAGTTTGCGTCTGGAGCTTATGAGCTGAAGGTACCTTTATGGTTTAAGTCATCATGCTGTAAGCACTCCTGCAGGATAAATAGAAACATTTCTGGGACGGTTCAGAGGATTTAAGAAACAAACTTGTAACTTTCTTTCTCCCTTAGGTTTGCAACTAGCCATATCTAGCTGCGCTCATTCTTACTAAGCTAAGACCCATTCAGCAAAGAATTAAACTCTGTGTTTAAATCCACCCCTTTTCAGCATATGCTCCATATTAAACATATACTGAAGTCCTTCTCTTAGGAGCTCTTTGCCAACCTAAAGCTCTACATCTAAATTCTAACAAAGAATTGAACTGGTGACAGGGTTTTGGCCCATGGATGTCACTCAAAGTGTTATCACAGTTTAAATGTGTATGACAGCAACTGAAATTTAAATATAGAATCTAAATAACTAAACTTTGAGACAGGAACAAAATCGTCCTTCATAAACTGTGGAAACAATCCTTGCTGGAGCTTTATTAGGATACTTAACTGGTTTATGCAGGAACAAAGTTATTTCTAAGGATCCCTACTGCATTCACATTGATTTAACATAATGGAGGTTGTTAAGTTGAAGAAGTGAGATAACTCATATGTAGTCCCAGGTGCAGATTCAGATACATGTTTTCTGAATGTCTGTTCAGAATATCTAAACATATGGAGCCATACTGCCATTGCAGCTTGTCTACATGTCATGGGTAGCAAGGGACAATTTGAGTACATGAAATGGATGTATGTAGGCATAAAATGTGAATGCTTACAGGTTTTCAAAGGGTCAAAAGTTTAATAACTGCAAAATTCTGTAAGAACACCAAGTCTGAAATAACTGAAAATTGATACCTGCTATTTCTGGAAATATGCTGGAAAACTGACAATTATTTTTCAGCAGCTCTGTGACTACTGAAGTCCAAGGAAGTCCTGCCACTCATTTCAGTATGAGCAGAAAATGTTGAATAATTGTGAAAGACCACCCCAAAATTCAAGTTTTCCCAGTGAAGTCAGCACAGTTCACATCCTTCCTTTATCCCTGACAATCCCCGTCGCAAAAGAAATGGCCTCCCATGATGTGCTGCATGGGAACAGAAAGAGTCATGGGACAAGAAGAAAGTAAAATGCTACTTTCAGAGTTCAACCTATCAAAGAGTAAGTGTACACTTAACATTAGACATTTACACACCAAACTTCCTATGATAGCTACTGTTATCAGGAGACTTCACCTACTAAGAACTGCAAATTGAAGACTTCCCAAGTATTTCATAGATGGCAAACGTATACAGACCTGGTGATATATATACTACGATGATATTTACACTACATACTATATACATACATATATATGCTATATATATGTATGCTATATATATGTATGTCCCTTCCAACCCAAACCATTCTATGATTCTATGTATATTATATTACAGTATTCTAATACATACTATGTTGTCTGGGACCAACCAGACAGTTCAGCCATGAGTTGGAAGAATGAGCAATGCAATGTACCCATCAACCATATGTAGCATGTATATAAGCCCTAAAAATCTCAGTTTGAACACTAGGCACATCTCTTTGGCACGATATAAGATGTATGACAAGATAAAAGTCTGATGTGATGGTCTGGGTCATGACATCATTGTTATGTGCCAATTTAAAAATAGTAACAACTAAATGTCATTCAATGGCCGTACTAAGAATAGCTTGAAATGTAATGACTATGTATCATCATTAGAGAGCTGCTGAGTCTCAGAGAATCTCTTCTAATGAACAATTAGATATTAACTAGCAAATGATGACTTCTGCAACTGAATCTAAAAGATGAACTCGTTGATACCAGTGGATTATTAGGAATTTATGTATTGATGCTCAATCATTTTAATAGATTTGCTTTCGTTATTGTAGAATATGACAATAAAAGTGCTGTGAATAATAATTTCCTAATAATAACCCTAATAATGCTTATAATACCATAATCTCATTTAGCCTGATTTAAATCGACAGCAGAAAGACCTACTTAGAACCACTTGTCTTTTGTTGGTGGAAATATTCTTGTTATGAAAATGAAATTGCTTTTGAACTCCTTTGGCAAGCTAAAATCAAAGCTACTCACCAGCTACAAACCAGTGAGCACCAAATCTGCAAAATATTCAGGGAAACACTAATGCATCATGTTTAATAGGGATAAATTTAAGCATCTGCTTACAGACTTTGCTGAGCTGCTTTTTGAGGTTTTGGGCACAGTTTTGGTTTTAAATTAGATTCATTTTTCATCCATAACAGGACACTCTATTATTATCTGAATCAATTTATTTTCCCAGTGAAGTCTCTGCAAGTGACTGTAGGAATTAACAGGGAAGAAATGAGAGGTAGTGAAGGAAAATACACAGCTGAAATCTGGTGTGCTGGACAAGTCTGCCCAGAATACCAGACTCTCAGCATGTAGTAAATTTTCTTGACTCCACGTGTACGTTTAATATCCCATATCAGAAAGAAATCCTCTGAGAGCATGTCACCCAAATATGGACTTGCCTGAGCAGTATTTGAAAAAACTCCATCATCAGATATTTCTAAGTGGGATCCACCCTGAACTTTCAATAACTTTTCTACATGTATAAACAACTGGAAATCTGACAGATATAATCCTGTAAAGGAAGAATGAAAAACAACTCCTTTTTGCCACTAGTTCCATTTTATCTGTGTGTTATATGCATGTTTTTTTTATTTCAGTTACATCTTCTTGTGTGCAGAGGCAGGTTTGCATGTTTTGCTTGGTATCACTGCAGAGCTGATGTGTTCCTAGGAATGAGGGCTGCCTCTTTTGTGACTAATGCTTCACACTGAGAGCATGCCTCTGATTGCCAAATTTCTGTTGGTAGCAATGAGCGAGGCAGGAGGAAAAAAGTTGGAATTATGGACTATTTATGGGTCTGACAGCCAAGCTAAAAATACCTTTCCTGCTCAGCGACATAGAAGAGTGAATGTCACAGGGGTCAGGTAAGCATGGTAGCCAACACAGAAATTTCCTCTGAGAAATTTCCTTTTCAGAATTGAACCATAAGTTCAAAGCAAGCAAGATGGGCTGGGTTCACAAAAGAAGGTAAAATGCCACGTTTGCTGCAAAATTCACTGCTGTCAGCAGGATACATCACAGGTGGACTCACTGGTGAAGATTGTGTGGGGATGAAAATGGGACAGGGCAATTACAGGAGGAGAAGGCAGGAATAGTAGCAGGATTCCAAGATAACTCCACTGGACAAAAGGCACTCTTCTTTCCTACCTGAGCTCTTGATAATTCATCAGGAAGCAGGCTGAAGGGTGCTAAATCCAGAAACAGCAGCATCTGGGGAGCGCACACACTGGCAGTGCCTGGGCTGGGTTGGTGGCAGGGTGGGATCTGACTGTGCCCCTCTGCCAGGAGATGAAATGCCAAGTATCTCCAGCATAGACAGATGGAAATCTTTTACAGTGGGGAAAGGAAGGAGAAAAACTACCTTTTTTTTCTATTAAAAAGAAAAAAAAAATTACTTCAAAAATATTACTTCAATCTAGTAATTTTGGAAATAGTAAGATGCATTATATATCCCCATAATGCTACTTCTCTGGAAAACACTAGGGAGCATGCAATTTTCTCTAGGAAAGTCAACAGCCTTTTGTTACTTGCAGTCTTTCAAACTCCAGCTTTTTTCTGCCTGCAAGCCTCAGCATAAAATGAGAAACATTCCCATGTGCAGGACAGGACTGCAGGAACCAAGTTAGATGACTATGCTGTAAATCCTGCTTAGCTCTCCTCAAGAGCTGGTCCTGAAAGTCACCGTGGCCAATTCCAAACCTGCTCTGACTTGTGCTGCCTGCTGATGGTGTCAGTGCCCATAGGGAAAGGCAGGGCGTGAGGATGCTTTAGCCCATGCCTCAAGTGTCTGGAGTGTGGTGGTGATGGGAACTGTCACTGAGGAGTCCTCCTGTGAGCATCTCCCTCCCAGGATGTTTTAAACAGACCATGGGATCCCTGGGTCTGGAGGGATTCGTATATTCCCACCTGCTTTTCTCCTGCAGGGCTTTGTGGAGGAGAGCATGCTCCTTTGGGATGCCCTTGCTGCATAGTGATCCCAGAGACACAGCAGACTGCTGGGGAGAGAGAGTGTTAAAAATAAAATTAAAGGGAGATTGCAAATTACAGTAAAGTTGAAGACAGGACTTTGAGAGCACAGTTTCTCAGGAAGACAGATGCTTTTTATAGCATGCCTGGCATGGCTGATGGCAAAGACATTTGACATTTAGTTCTGATTGAGTGGCAGGTGGGGAGAAGGAAGCCAGAGACACTGTAAGCAAATTGCTTCGAAAGTGAAATTAGGAAGGGGCAGCATTTGGGGAAATCGGTAGCTTTGGCTGGACTCTGTGGTTGTTTCACAGTGCTTGAAGGGCCGAATTCAATGTCCTTTGACATTACCCTTCCATCCCTTCATGGAGTGAATAAAACAGTCCCAGACCTCCAGGAAAGTGAATTTCCTTCTACAGGGTTCTGCTTTCCTTGGGCTGTTGAAGCTGCCTGTGTGCAGGTCACCTTCCCCAGCGAGTCAGTGCAGGATTTGGTCCTCAGGAATGGCAGATCCAGGACGAAGGGTGAAAGACTCCTAAGCTCTCTGTAGTTGTGGCTGGGATCAACTCCTTTCCTTTGCCACTGAATCTCTGTCAGGAGGGCAAATTGGCAATGTAAGATGTGGATTACAACCGAGAGGGTCTTTCAGGTGTTCTTGGCTTAGGACAACCTAGCCCCATTACAAGTGTTTGAGCAACTGAAAGGTTGTTGAAATGAAAATCATAGACTCACACAACTGGTTTGGGTTGGAAGGGATCTCAAAGCTCCTCCAGTTCCAACCCCTTGCCATGGGCAGGGACACCTTCTGCTAGAGCAGGTTGCTCCAAGCCCCTTCCAACCTGGCCTTGAACACTGCCAGGGATGGGGCGTCAGGGTCTGATTTTCTTCATTTGCAAATGTCAGAACCAAAACGGACCCTTCTCCCACTTCTCAAGTTGCCTTTGAATGCACAAAGTGCTGATTATGAATTACTCTTATTATCAGGAGGGACTTATTCCCTGCATGATAGCTTCTATCTATTACATTTGTAATGAGCACATGGCTTTTGATTGTTACCCCTGAGTTGTTCATGCACTAGATCCCTTGCCTCAAAATTGAGGCAATACGCAATATTGTATTGTTTATGTGTTTGAATGCACTCACTCACTGAGTTTCCAGTCCGGCTCTGTTCCTGTGTCTCATAAACAAAACTAGTCACTGTGCACTGGGGACCACCATGAAAAACTGAGAGTAAGTCTCTTATTAATTACTACTTATCACATGTACCTACAGATATATTTTTTTCGACTCCCCTGAGCTCCCTAATTTAATTTACTGTTTTTATAAGGTCTTCCTTATCTCCAAATACATTTTACTTCTGTTTATTCTTAAGGATACATTTGGTGGAAGGGGTTAAGTACCTCAGTAATCATTAATTTAATGACTGCCAATTTAGTAGTGTTTACACCTTCTGTAGAAGAAGGCAAAGTATATGATATAATAAATAAATTTCTCCTCAATTTGTCAGGCTGTATTTGTTAGTGTGAGTCTTTTGCTGTCAGTGCAACAGTAAACCATGGGACCCCCTGCAACAGGGCAGGAGATGAGACAGTGTGAGCACGTGTGAGCACATGTGAGAAACTTAATTAGGACTAATGGCATGAGGGATGCCCTTAGGCAAACATTTTAACCTGGATATGGCTGAAGATCCCCGTTTGGAAGATAAAGGCAGAGAATGCAAATTACATTGAACACTGGCTTTGGAAGAGAGAGGGATTTGAGAAAAAAATAATTATTTGCTGAAGTATTGTATTTTAATTAGGGAAAAAAAAAGATTGTATTTTTAATTTTTGTTGTTCTGAATGGAAATACTCTGAATTTCAGACCAGACTTAAAACCTTAGAAGAACAATTTTCTTTCAAACTCTATTTGACTAAGGTGCTATGGTATTTCGTGGAAGCTGTGATTTGAATATTCATTATCTCCCATAGGCAAAACTTCTCCCACCAGGTTTGCAGCATAAATGCTTTTTCTTTTTCTCATCTATCTCAGATTCAAAGTGTTGAAAAATTCCTACTGCAGGCCAGCTGTCTGGAGGCCTATGTGTAATTGTAGTGCTGCTTCCAGCAGAGAGAAATCTGCGTAGTGCTGGGGATGATGTGTTGATGTTGAGTTTATACCTTGTCACAGGCTCAGTATGTATTTATTGGAAAATGCGTCTACTTTCCCTGTGCTTTTCTTTTCATCCGAGAAGTGGAAAGACTAACACTGGACAGCAATTTCTTCCTGTGTATTTTTCCTAGGTGGGGGTGCAGAGGCAGGGTTTCAGTTTTATTACAATTTTCCACATAACATCTTATTTAAATGAATTCAGTCCCCCATATATTTTGAATATTTTGCCACAGGGAAATTGGAGTTTACTGCTAAACCTTCCGTAATGTGTCATGGTTTCTCTTCTTACTGATAGGAAGTTGAACATTTGGGAAATCTCAGACAGTGAAGTGTTAGGGAAGATGTAGTTTTCCTGGTGAGCCCAGCTTCCAGGTGAGAATGGGACTGCAGGCAGCAAAATTTGTGACAATTTCTCCTTTAGTGAAAAATATCTGCCTTTTTGTGACAGCAGTGCTTCCAGTATATAAGAAATATAATAGCCTCTGTGGAAAAGAACCTGGTGCTAATTACAAATTAGACTTCACTAAAGCAGTGATTTTCTAATGTAAAACAACTTCCAGAGAAATTGCATGCATGAAAACATTGACAGTAATGTACTGCTTACCATTTTCTGTACTTTTACATTGTGAATACTACAAGAGAGATGAGTTTCATTTGTGCATCTGTTGACTGACTCTAGGTCTTGTTATGATTAATAATAATCATCATCATCATGATAATAATACTCTTTTTACCTGTTATGTACTTGAGAACAGACTTTACCCACAACAGGCACACCATGAATGGAGATACTAGCCATTTTCTCTGGTGGAGAGAGTGAGGGTTCATGCAAAGCCAAGAGAAGCTGTCTGGGTCATTGTGAAGCAGTGATTCCTGGGACAACCACTAACTTCAACAGCATTGCAAGTAAAACCCTCAAAGCATTTTCTGATATCCTTCAGCTTCTACCAGAAATTATTGGTTTGCTGCCGGAATTACCAGGTGAACCCCCATGCTCACTGTGACAATAATGTAGGGACAGATGCTCCCAAGGGTTCTTTCCAACTAAAGAATCAAAAATCCATTTAATACGGCTGTGCTTAGCTCAATGTTTACTCATAATAAAACTTCATTAGAGGGACCCAGCCTTGCATTAGCATTAGCTTTGTTCTGATGAAATCTGGCTGCATGAAGAATATCTTGGATAGACGCTCCAGCAGAAACACCCATTGCCAACGCATTCTCTGCTTTACAGGAGTGGTCGTGCCCATGCTTCAGGAGCACTGAGGTGAGCCAAGCCTGCAGGCTCAGGGTGATGATTAAATTCACAACCTGCCAGAGAAACAGCTTACGCTTTTCCTTTTTGTCCCACTGTGCAGAGAAGCTGGCTAGAAATCTGAGGGTATTCCTTGCTCTGGGCAGTGTGTCGGCTGTGGTGTGCACTTGCAATGTAGCTACCATAGCATACTGCATGATGACCTGTCCAGCATGGTCCTGTGCAAGCAGCAGAATTAGTTTAAGAATTCAGAAATTCACGGTTCCCACCTGAGCCATTCTACCTTCATTAGTGACTTTTTTGTCACCCTTGTCACAGCATTTGTTGCTTTAGATTTCCTCCCTCAGGAGGTTAGCATGGTTGCAAAATCTTTGTAATTATGATCTTTTGTATTGGGAGAGGGCTGTTTATATTTGTGTTAACTACCTGTGCAGCTTATCTTAGGTCTGTTCAGTGCTAATGACTTCTTTGCCTCAGTCTTCACTGGCAAATGCTCTGCCCACACCACCCAAGTCTTGGAAGGAAGACACAGCAATTGTCAGAATGAAAACCTTAGGCCCACTGTAGGAAAGCATCTGGTCTGAGAGCATCTTAAAAACCAGAACGTGCACAAGTTCATGGGACCTGATGAAAACCACCCGTGGGTCCCGAAGGAGCTGGCAAATGAAGTTGCTAAGCCACTGTCCATCATATTTGAAAAATCATGGCACTCAGGTGAAGTTCCTGGCAACTGGAAAAAGGGAAATATAACCCCCATTTTCAAGAAGGGGAAAATGGATGACCCAGGGAATTACAGACCGGTCAGTCTCACCTCTGTGCCTGGCAAAATCTTGGAGCAGATTCTCCTGGAAGGCATGCTAAGGCACATGAAAAAAACAGCAAGATGCTTGGTGACAGCCAGCATGGCTTCACTAAGGGGAAATCCTGCCTGACTGATCTGGTGGCTGTCTATGATGGGGCTATGGAATTGGTGGACGGGGTAGAGCAGTTGATGTCACCTACCTGGACTTTTGTAAAGCGTTTGACACTGTCTCGCATGACATCCTCATCTCTAAATTGGAGAGACATCAATTTGATAGATGGGACACTCAGTGGATAAAGAATTGTCTGGAATTGGCTGGATGGCTGCATGCAATGAGTTGTGGTCAATGGCTCAGTGTCCGGCTAGAGACCAGTAACAAGTGGTTTCCCTCAGGGATTGGTGTTGAGACCAGTCTTGTTCAAAATTTTTTGTCAGTGACATGGACAGTGGAATACAGGGGAAGTTTAGATTGGATATAAGGAAGAAATTCTTTACTGTTAGGGTCATGAGTCACTGGAATGGGCTGCCCAGGGAGGCAGTGAATGCTCCATCCCTGGTGGTGTTCAAGGCCTGCTTGGACAGAGCCTTGGGCTACACGGTTGAGTGTGAGGTGTCCCTGCCCATGGCAGGGGGTTGGAGCTAGATGGTTTAAAGGTCCTTTACAACTCTAACTATTCTATGATTCTATGATTGAGAGTGACCTCAGAAAGTTTGCCGATGACACCAAGCTGTGTGGTTCGGTTGATATGCTGGAGGGAAGGAATGCCATCCAGAGGGACCTTGACAGACTTGTGAGGTGGACTGATGCCAACCTTATGAAGTTTAACCATGCTGAGCGCAAGGTCCTACACCTGGGTTGGAGCAATCCCAGGCACAGCTACAGGTTGGGCAGAGAAGAGATTCACTGCAGCCATGTGGAGAAGGATTTGGGGGTGTTGGTTGATGAGAAACTGAACATGAGCCAGGAGTGTGAGCTCGTAGACCAGAAAGCCAACCATATCCTGAGCGGCATCAAAAGGAGCATGACCAGCTGGTTGAAGGAGGTGATCCTGCCCCTCTGCTCTCGTGAAACATCACTTGGAGTGTTGTGTGAAATTCTGGTATCCTCAACATAAAAAGGACAGGGAACTGGTGGAACAAGTCCAGAGGAGGGCCACAAGAATAATCAGGGGACTGGAGCACCTCCCGTATGAAGACAGGCTGAGAAAGTTGGGGTTGTTCAGCCTGGAGAAGGCTGCGTGGAGACCTCAGAGCAGCTTCCAGTATCTGAAGGGGGGCTATAGGGATGCTGGGGATGGACTCTTCATTAGGGACTGTAGTGACAGGACAAGGGGTAACGGTTCCAAACTTAAACAGGGGAAGTCTTGATTGGGTATAAGGGGGAAGTTCTTTACTTTATGGGTGATGAGGCACTGGAATGGGTTGCCCGAGGAAGCTGTGAATGCTTCAACCCTAGTGGTATTCAAGGCCAGCTTGGACGAAGCCTTGGGCTACATATTTTAGTGTGAGGTGTCCCTGCCCATGGCAGGGGGGTTGGAACTAGATGACCTTAAGGTCCTTTCCAACCCTAAATACTCTATTAGTCTATGCTTCTGTAATGTAATTAGTATTCTGAGTATAGAAATGCTTGCATAGGAAATGATGCAGCTTGTGTTGAATTTAGTGAAACTTGGGATAAGTGTGTGCTGCTTTGATATGTGTAACATCAACAGTTGGTCAGAGCTGAAGTTTTAAACTTCATCCCAAAGTGTGCATGAAGAATGATTGAAACCCAAGTATTGATCACATAAGAGAGAAAAAGGGGTTACTTGTTCTAGGGAGGAACTTTAGGTAGTTCCATAAACTAAGATGAAAACTTGAACCAGTTATAAGGAGATTTTGGAATACATTTAAATGTGGGAAATGTGTGTCTTAATTACTGTTTGTTCTGCTTTGCATACTCAATGTTTAATTTGCCCTATTTTTGAAGGTGCTTAGGGGCAGCAGCATCCACTGCTTTGAGCTCAAGTTGAGTAACATCAGTACTGTGAGAATAATTGAGCCCGGTGTGGTTAAACCGGGGATGTTTTCAGATGAGGGCTCTTGTGCATGTTTACAGATACCTGCAGCGTGTTACAAAATGACCATTCTCGGTTCTCCATCATCTTAAAGTGACTAGAAATGTGTCCAGTTTGGCCAAGGTCACTGAAATGTAGTAAATAAATAAATGTGAAGTTTATTTGAGTGTACACAGAAGAGATTCTCCAAGGCAAAGAAAGGCCTGGACCCAGCACATCATGTAGCAGTTCCCATCACAAGGAACCCATTGTTGCAACAATATTTTTATGACAATAATGATGGTGTTACTTGGGTTTGCCTCCATGTTGCCCTTTGACTCTTTTCAGTAAACCTTTTAACGTATCTGACACCTAATGATATTTCCCTGGCCATGACACTTCATGAGATTACATGTTAAAGATAATACCACCTAACACACTTCACTCAGCCAGTATCATCACTGTTAAATCTTTAATGGCAAATACTGAATATTTTATTTAATGAAGAACTTCCCTTCACCCCTGCCTAAGAATGGCATTTTTCCCTCCATGAAGAATGATTGCAAACATTTCTGAAAATAATTAATGGAAAATTAATTATTTTCTATTTCTGTACAGTGTGTTCTTTTCATTCTAGGTCTCTAACAAATTTGGCATTGAGACCCCTTCACTCTTTCCATCTATTCAAGTACAAGGTTCCATTCTTCATTAGGGCTATTTTAAAATCTGCAAAGAACTGTTTTCCAGATGTGGGTATGCACAGACAGTAATTGCACTTCTTGATCACTTCCAGCTGCCCTAAATGCCTGCCAACGAATTCCCAGAAGAAGTGCATGTTTTGTGCTGCAAATCAGGGTGAACATTGTAAAATGATAATGTGTTGCACACTGCAGTTACCTACAAGAGTTATGGACTTTATAACTGAACTAATTGGAATTAGGCTTTACTTTAAAGGTCAAGAAAGTGACAAATAAATGTAATCTTTGTAAATTAATCTGTTGGGTTTCTTTTGAGTAGTATTGAATACCTGTTTCTCAGATAATGCTCATTTTTGTGAATTATGTACTTGAATACTCTGTGGATGCTGTGCAAATTACATACCATGGATAAGGCAATCTCATGTTTTGAATTTGAATGTGTAATCAGACACCACATATTCCTTTACCAAGTAAAACATTTGCCTCCTGGAACTGTTCTGGTATGACCAGAACTTATAGTTATGGATCACAAGCTCTGCTGGTGTTAATGGCCTCAATGTCATTGATATCAGTTGAGATATGTACACACTACTGGAACTGAATTTGGTCCTGTATTTTTTGTTATTTTAACAATGTAATTTTTAAATAGTTTTTTTTTATAGTTCCTGTGAAGTTTTGTCCCTTTTTACTTACACATCCTTATGATTCCTGGCTGAGATTCAGTTTTAAGCAAGAAGACCAGCAGAAGACATCACTTACAGCGTCAGAGTGAGTAATAACATTCTAACCAGTATAGAAAATGCTTTAGCAGTCTTCAAAAATAATAATAAAAAAAATTAACATCAACAGAAGAGAATTTAGCAGTCCATCATAAATCATAGAATAGTTAGGGTTGGAAAAGACCTTAAGATCATGTAGTTCCAACACCTCACAGTAAATCCCCTCACCCAAGGCTTTGTTCAATGTGGCCTTGAACACCACTAGGGATGGAGCATTCACAACCTCTCTGGGCAGCTCATTCCAGTGCCTCACCACCCTAACAGGAAAGAATTTCCTCCTTATATCCAATCTAAACTTCCCCTGTTGAAGTTTGAAACTCTGACCCCTTGTCCTATCACTACAGTCTCTAATGATGAGTCCATCCCCAGCATCCCTATAGGCCCCCTTCAGATACTGGAAGATTGCTCTGAGGTCTCCACGCAGCCTTCTCTTCTCCAGGCTCAACAGCTCCAACTTTCTCAGCCTGTCTTCATACGGGAGGTGCTCCAGTCCACTGTTCATCCTTGTAGCCCTTCTCTGGACTTGTTCCAACAGTTCCATGTCCTTTTTATGTTGAGGACACCAGAACTGCACACAATACTCCAAGTTAGGTCTCACAAGAGCAGAGTAGAGGGGCAGGATCACCTCCTTCAACCGGCTGGTCACGCTTCTTTTGATGCAGCCCAGGACACGGGTGGCTTTCCGGGCTGCAAGAGCACACTGCTGCTCATGTTTACTTTGTAACATCTTGGTCATTACTCACTAGCCTGTGGACCCAAAAACCAACCCTCTACTAGCTCTCTGTAGAGACTACCCTGCAGTCTTTTGCAAAGCATGACCATAGCCATTGTTCATGGGGATTAAAAATGTAAAATTACAATTCTACCCATGCTTACCACCTTAGTGCTGTGTCCCAAAGCTCAGCTTTCCTTTCAGCAGCTAATTAGAATCTGGTATTCCTTCAGAGCAATATAAAGTGTGGAGAGCCAGACCACTGACAGGACCCAGATCAGAAGAACCCCAACTTGAAAACTCTGGTCAGGTGAGTCCATTTCTTTTAAATAAAAATACAAGTATTTTATTTTCTCTGCTAAACCAAGGCTTACACAGATGCCCTCTCTGGGGCCTCTCTTGAATAATCAGGTACTTGAACAAAATGCATCCTAAAGTGCATATATGGTGGTGCAGGATCAGCCTGGAACATGAAAGCTTTTTTGCATGTCCACCAAACTACAGTTCATCTAATTCACTATTACCACATTGCTGTACACCCATGTATGCCTATAACCATGAACAAGAATCTTACCTGTAGTTCCTAAGGACACAGTGTATGTGGTTCCAGTGGCTTCTTGTGGAGTAGCTCCTTATGCCTGATGAAAACAGTCATTTTCTAGTCAGTTTTGCTGCATTTGCTAGCAATCCTTGTATTTTGGTACCTTACTTTTTCAGTGAAGATGGGGATTGTTATCTTGGAAAGTTGAGTTTCTGACTACAGCTTTTCTTTTATCGGTTAGCTTTTCTTTTGCCAACTCCTTATGTATCGTGCCTGTATGTCCTAGAGATCACACATTTAAAACTATTCCATTGGCTAACTCTCTAGCTGTGTGTCTCATGAGCATGCATGTCTATTTCATGAGCTACTTTCTACAAATACATGAAAACCTTACTACAGGTTTATTTAATCTGCAGCTGTTTTGGAAAGTAACTCATTAACACTTTTTTGTGGTTCAGGGTTATCACCTCCTGTTAACAAAGAACTGAGCAATGGGTTGAACTTCTTGTCTCAACCTCACCCATGCCTTTCCAAGGCATTGTGGCTCTGGGTAGGTGTTATCTGTCAGCCATCAGCTGTAGAAACAAGCCTTGTGTTGTCCACAGGGTGTATTGTGATAACACAAGGAGCTTTCTGTGACATGCAGAGGTATTGTTTGTGTAAGCTGTCCCCATGATCACTCCGGATGAATATACAGCTAGACACTTTTCTAACTGAATGAAATGGCTTAGCAATACAATGTAATTATAAAGCTTAATTGCCAGAACTACAATTATGAAAAAAGAAAGACAAAATTAGGCTCCTAAATCCCTATTTATTTCCACAACAAATTTGGTCAGCTTTCTATACCTCCTTAGGATATAGCAAGCCCTGTCTGTGCAGGAATTACTGGGTTCAAGACACGTTTGAAAATCATGTCCAATTAGGACAATAGGTATCTACAATACAGTGTTTTGAAGACTTGTTTGTGCATTGCAAGTGTGTTCTTGTACTAGCAGAGAAGTGGGTTTCATTCTTTTATTAAGGTTCCACATTTGGTAAAGGACAAATGAACCTCATGTCAGCTGTTGATATTTTGAAGATAATGAAAGGCTTTAGGAAAATAAGAGGTCGAGAGGCGATGCTTTGTCTGAGTAATGATAATGCCTCTGCATGGGCCTGTTTGTGTAAGAAGTGCACGAATGTCTAGTGACTTGTTAGGATAGACAACTGCTCCCTTTCCACCTTAGGAGGCTGACTGTGACACTCCTAGCCCCATGCTCTGTTCTTCTTAAGGGGAACCAGCCATATTCCAATGACCAAGTGCCAAAGTATTGCATGACCCAATGAGAGTAGGAGAGAAGCCTGGGTGCCTGATTTGGAGCCCAGTGCGATGAACAGAAGGCTTTCATTTGACTTTTTTGTTGGATTTTATGGAGAGCCCTATTACATAAATAAAAGCCTGTCTGACATTATCAATCTGATAATGCAATTGCAGCAGCGTTTTTTCACCGTAGGTGGAAGTCACCGGAGCAGCCCAGCAGGCAGCACTTGCGACTTTCTAGGCAAATGAAAGTGTCTTTCATACCATGGCATTTGTCTTTGTAGGTGGGAAAGCATTTGTAGCTGGGCATGGAAAAGAGAATAACAGTCTTTTGTCATAAAGTTTTATTATTAGCCATGCCTGTATGTGCTCCATGGTAAAAATTCATCAACAACATCAATTTATTGTGCCTTCATGAACAATCCTACATTTACAACCCTCCCACACCCAGACATTCACACATGACCAAGGTTCAGAGCTGAAGTTACTTGTTGAGGGGTATTCATCAACGGCTCTTTTCAGCAGTGAGCTTTTCGGATGATGGATTCTTTTTACTCTGCTCTCCGGCTGACCCAGTGCCTCTGCTATCCCTGTGTCTTGGTTTTCTACTCTCCCTTCTGTTTAAACATATCTATTTCTTAAAGTTAAGGCTTATTGAAATTTCACAAGGAAAGAATTTCTGCCAAAAAATACAGTTTTGTCAAACCTAATTTCTGGCAAAAGAATGTCAGCTATATGTAAATGCACACACAAAACTCTGCCTGTGAGAAATCCAAAATGAAAAAAAAACATTTTGAGTGATCATTTCAAAGCAACATGAAATATCACATTATGATATGACGTAAACTATATTTTTTTTCATTTCCGTAAAAATCTCCCCCATTTTAAAATAAAGTATTGTTTTATTTTGAAACATCAATCTGAGATAATTTTCTTTTTGGATTTTCTTGGAACTTACTCAAGCAACTTATTTTTTTAAAGCCAACAGACAGGACTTCTCCTTTTTAAATTTCACACTTTTTTTTTTTTTTAGGAAAAAACACTTTTGATTTTACTTGCTCTACTTCTAGTTGTCAGACCTGGTCTCTGCCATACTGCTCTGGTGTAGAGATGCTCTTCTCTATAGAGGGTTTCCCCAGATCTTCTAACTAATTAGTGTAACTAATGTCTATAAGGGGTGGGGGGGCTTTATTTTACTCGTCTAAAAAGGGTAAGTTAAATGATTTTGCTTCAGTTATGCAGAAGACTGACACAATAAAAACCAGCAAATCTTTGCGCCCCAACTTAGATGGCCCCAAGAGGTGGAAATTTAACATTTGCTCAAGCACTTTTCATGTTTACCAAGTGCAGGGGGGTCTACCTGAGTGGAAGGACCATTCTCAAGACCTGGTCTTTTCAGGGCTGATCTAAGCATGATGCACCATCATAGCAATTCCTCTCCTGCCTTTCCACTTCCACCTTCTGCATTTCTGATCACATTCCTGGCTTTGCTCATTGCAGCATTACTTGTACAAGCCTTGCCAATCTGGGGCCTTGCCAGGCTCCCTGCCTCTGTCTTTTTCAACTTGCATGCAGTTTTAGAAAACAACTATTACCCTTTGCAATTGGCCTGAAAGCCCTGCAAGGCTGTTGGTTTTAAAGGGGACTTTAGACAATAATTGTGTGCTCTTTCATGACAAACCAGCCTTCAGTCATAGGTAGAAAACCAGTAAGGCTCTTGTGTTCTCTTGACCTTTCTCCCCAGATAATATCTGTAGGCTGTTAAGCCTATTAGACTCCATGCCAGTAGAGAGGCCCCTCTTTTCCTGTCTGGAAAGCCAAAAACTAGAGAAATCTGGGGATCCTCTGGGTAAATTTTTGCAAGAATCTGTATTGTACCTTCCACAGCAAGGCATGTGAGGCTAATGCATGAAATAATAGCTCTCTAGCCATGATGAGAATTGTAAAGAAAACGCTTACCACTCTTAAGCTGAAATCAATAGTAAGGTTTTTTTTCCTTAGCTCAAAAGGATAAAACTATTTGTTTCACCATCACACCAGCAGGGCATTCCTTGAGATGAGCTGCTTCCATCAAAGGCAGCAGCGCCTGCAGAAATGGTATTAACTCAACTTCACTAGCCTCTAATCATAGAAAGATTAGGTAACCCTATCTGTTCAAAGTGGATAAACAGTTTCAATTGCCTACCATGGTAAGTGGGTCTGTTTCAAATTTAGAAACCTTTCATAGCCTTGGGATAGTGTCTTTCATGTGACCTTGGCAGCAGCAAAGTCTATCTTGAAACCTTGCCCAAGTTTTGAGTCCTTGTGGATGATACTCTCACTCCTGAGAAGCTGGACATTTTTACCAAATTCTATGTCTCTACTAATGTAAAAAACTATCTGTAAAGTCAACTAGACTATATGTTTCACTATTTCTTGCACACAGATGCCTTCCTGTGTTATTGCCACAGTTTTCCCTAGAACGTTATTTCAGCTGTGATTGTTGCAAGACTGGTGGTTACAGCTGAATCAAAATCACCGCCTGAGGTTCCAGCACAAATCTGCAGAATAGTTTCTTTCTTCCCTTCTTTCTTTCTTGCGCTCTGCCCTTACTTAACACTGCTTTGATTTCTTGCCTGTTCCCCAAATCCCTGTTCCTGTTTCAACACGAATCTCTCTCTGCATAGCTCATGCTCACATAACACTTTTCACATCTCCTCAAATCCCCCTCTTTACCATGCCTCTTCAGTTATCCTGAATATATTGCTGATGTTAGAAGGCCCAGTATTTTGGGTGTTGTGCAAATGCATCTAAGAAATGGCCCTTGCTGAAGACTTAACAATGCAGACAAATAAGATAATGATAAGAGGAAACAATGTTATTACATTCCTGGCTGAGATAAGGAGCTAAGATACTTCCTGATTCAGGAAACAGCTTATGTCTCAGGAAGTGGGTGAATACTTGTTTAAGTTCTGTTAGAGTCTGTGGACCTTGAGCATGTATGCAAAATTTATTTAACTACTTCCTTGACCAACAGCTAAGTTAATTATCTCAGGTAATCCAAGGGGTATGCAGCTGAGTTGGGAACTTAGTCCAGGTTTCCAGTGACCTTGTCAAGTTTCTTAAAGACCACATTTGGTTTATCTTCTCTCTTCCCCTTCCTTGTATTTTAACAAACTCAGTACACTGTTACTTCTAAGTGTAAAGACATCCTTGAACATTTCTGTGTTACTCTTGCTATTTTCATTTTTTTAGAAATACATTATTTTGAGATTAAGAAAGAAAGAAAAAGTGAAGTCAAGAATAACATCTGCTATCACAAAAACTGCATGGATTTCCACAGTAAAAAATCTATGACTCAGACAATAGATTTCATTTTAAAATATAAATTATAATCCCACCAGGGATCATTTTTACAGTGCAAAACTACTTTTTGACACTGCTGTGCATTTTTGTTAAGGAGAATATAAAAGAAAATCTTAACTAAATACAGCTGGTGCAAGGTACAGGTAGGACTGGATTGTAGATGACAATATTACTCAGATAGATAGATAGATAATGTCCCTTCCAGACAGAGTCTGTAATCATGATAATAGGGATACTGTACACAGGAGTATCAAAACAAAACTGAGACAAGGGCCAAGGAAAAAGCTGTGTGACATAGCCTAAATTTTTCAAGGATCAATAAAACATGCAAATGGCACTGAGCTGTGTGGTGCAGCTGGCATGCATGAGGGATGGGATGTCATCCATAGGGACAATCTTGAGAAGTGGGCCCATGTGAAATTCATGATGTTCAACAAAGCCAAGTGCAAGGTCCTGCACAGGGTTGGGGCAATCCCCGGTATCAACATAGGCTTGGGGGGATGAAGGAATATGAACAGCTGTGCCGAGAAGGACTTGGGGTACAGATTAATGAAAAGCTGAAGTGTGCACTTGAGCCCACAACCCTCCATGTGCTGGCCTGCACCCCCAGAGCGTGAGCAGCAGGTTGAGGGAGGGGATTCTCCCCCTCTGATGTACTCTAGGGAGACCCTCCCTGCAGTTCTGCATCCAGATCTGGGGTAACAACACAAGAGGGACATGGAGCTGTTGGAGCAAGGCCAGAGGAGGGACAAAAAAGGGATCAGTGAACTGGAGGCCCTCTCCTATCAGGAATGGTTTAGGGAGTTGGGGTTGTTCAGCCTGCAGAAGGCTCTGGAGATAAAAAAGAAGGGGACAAACTTTTAGCAGGGCCCGTTGCAATAGGAAAAGGGGCAATGGTTTTAAAGAAGAAGGGAGTAGATTTAGACTAGATATAAGGAAGAATTTTTTTATTATGAGGGTGGTGAAACACTGCCACAGGATGCCCAGAGACGTGGTGGATGCGCCATCCCCAGAGACATTCAAGGCCAGGCTGGGCAGGGCTCTAGGCAACTTGATCTATTTGAGGATGTCTCTGCTCATTGGAGGGGTATTGTAACCAGAATGACCTTTAAAAGCCCCTTCTAACATAAACATTCTGTGATTCTGTGATTCTGTGATTCTGTGATTCTGTGATTCTGTGATTCTGTGATTCTGTGATTCTGTGATTCTGTGATTCTGTGATTCTATGGTTCAGTTCTATGATTCTATGATTTCATGGCAGAATTTATTACAAGCTGCTGTTAATACATGTGTAGTGTTATGCATTGTGTGTTCCAAACAGGGCTCAAACATGTACTTCAGGGTTATGCAGCATAATTTTAATCCTTTTTTTTTTTTTAATTGTCAATGATCATTGGTGTTATAATTGTTGCTTTCTGCAGAAAAAAAATACCTTATCCTTTCAAAGAGTATGGAGAACCCCAGAAACAATGAGACTAGAATATGCTTTCATCCATCAAGTTTTTTCTGTTTTCTAATATTCTTATTTTCCTCTATTGTCTACTATTTCACACTGCAGCTTGGCTAGAAACTGCCTCAATAGAGGTTTCACCATGAAGAGATTAAAAAAAAAACCAAAAGGGAAGATCTGCGTGAACTGGTTATCATGACCTTTTGATTAGAACAGGAACAAGACAAACTATAACAGCCTGTTATAGCTTATCTTTTTTGTCTGCAACATTTCTGGGTTTGTCATTTCAGGTGATCAATCAACAGAGAGTTTGTGGGCCAGTGTTAGAGGGAGAACAGCGATGGGAGACATTACTGTGGGGATCTGTTACCACCAGATCAAGAGGACTTTGTGGATGAAGCACTCTATAGCCAGATAGAACAGCCTCACACTCGCAGGGCCTTGTCCTCGTGAGGGAGTTCAACCGCCCTGATATCTGTTGGAGGGATGGTACAGCCTGGCACAAGCAATCCAGGAGGTTCCTCGATGGTGTGGAAGAAAATTTCTTTCTGCAAGTAATAGAGGAGCTAACAAGGAGAGGTGCCATGCTTGACCTCCTGCTCAACAACAGGGAAGGGCTGGTTGGAAATATGATGCTCCAGGGCAGCCTTGGTTTTAGTGATCATGAGATGGTTGGGTTCGAGATCCTTAGGACAGTGAGAAGAGCGTGCAGCAAGCTCACTGCCCTGGACTTCAAGCAGACTTTGGCCTCTTCAGGAGCCTGCTTAGTAAGATTCCATGGGATATAGCCCTAGGGGGCAGGGGGGCCCAAGACTGTTGGTTGATATTTAAGGATCATCTGCTACATGCTCAGGAGTGTTGCGTCCTGACTAGAAGAAAGTGCAGCAGGAGGGCCAGGAGACCTCCTCAGGTGGATAAGGAGCTGCTGAGGAAACTTTGAGGGAAAAAAGAAGCTTGTAAAAGGCAGAAGCAGGGACAGGCGGCCTGGGAAGAATACAGGGATGAGAAAATGAACATGAGCAAGCAGTGTGCACTTGCAGCCCAGAAAGCCAACCATATCCTGGGCTTCATCAAAAGAAGCATGACCAGCAGATCGAAGGATGCGATCCTGCCCTTCTACTCTGCTCTCGTGAGACCTCACTTGGAGTATTGTGTGCAGTTTTGGCGTGCTCAACATAAAAGGGACATGGAACTGTTGGAACAAGTCCAGAGGAGGGCCACGAGGATGATCAGGGGACTGGAGCACCTCCTGTATGAAGACAGGCTGAGGAAGTTGGGGCTGTTCAGCCTGGAGAAGAGAAGGCTGCGTGGAGCCTTCCAGTATCTGAAGAAGGCCTATAAGGATGCTGGGAAGGGACTCTTCATTAGGGACTGTAGTGATAGGACAAGGGGTCAGAGTTTCAAACTTCAACAGGGGAAGTTTAGATTGGATATAAGGAGAAAGTTCTTTACTGTAAGGGTGGTGAGGCACTGGAATGGGTTGCCCAGGGAAGTTGTGAATGCTCCATCCCTGGCACTGTTCAAGGCCAGGTTGGACAGAGCCTTGGGTGGTATGGTTTAGTGTGAGCTGTCCTTGCCCGTGGCAGGGGGGTTGGAACTTGATGATCTTAAGGTCCTTTCCAACCCTAACTATTCTATGATTCTATGATTTTAATGAAAAATCCATATTCTTTGCTAAAACATTACATGGGACTGGATCTCTTTGGATATCTCTGTCTGAATTAGCTGTGTGCATCATTTTTTTGGCTGCTCTGAGACTATCTGGCGTCAAAACCAGTTCTTTTGCAGTCACCTGTTCAGCCTTAGTAGCTAAATTATTATTCCGTCTTGCAAATGAAACATTCATGAGTGTCTGTCTTTAATTCATTATTGCTTTTGTAGCAGCCCCCTTTTTGTTTTTTTAAATGAGTAAATGTACCAACTATTCTAGAGAATAATAGAAAATATTAAAAATACTAGATTCATTACTTGGGTTCTCACACATTTTCATACTTAGCTCATTGGTGAACAGAAACAATAACTTGGGAATAGCCATTTGCCAAGATAAAAAATGTCCATTGAAAATTTGAATTTCAGACACTAAATTGTTAAAAGTGAGTTTCTCAGGAACCACATAAAGACTTCCACATGCAGAAACTGCATAGGTAACAAACAAGAGAACAGTGAGAGTCAGAACATAAACTGCTCATTGTTTCCCCTAAAGGCATAAAAAAGTCAAAATCCACATAAATATTTTGAGCGTGTACTTTCTCAATGTTACTCTTCTCATGTCAAAACTTTGCCCTTCTCTAGTGATTCTAATGGAAAGATCTGAAAGCATTTGCCTGACAGTAATCCCAGACCACCTACCTGCAGAGATACAATCATGCTGGAGGCACAGGTCACCTATCTTTATCCTGAGCTAGATAAGGCTTTTTTTCCCATTCTGCCTGTGTTGATCAGCTGAGTTTCTGGGTGGTGTGGATCCTTCGACACTGGAGACTACCCATAATGTGAAATCCTCTCCAGACCTCAGTGATTTGAAGAATAAACTTCCGTATTTTTTTCCCCAAGCCCTATTGCTTCAGGGATGCAAGTCAGAAGAGCCTAGGAGCCAATTCATCAACACCTTGCATGACCCCATACCACATGCATGTTTCCTTGTCCGATACACCATCAGCACTACCACATTTGAAATAGGAGGTCCCTGTAACACTATTTTCCTCTATCATTTACTATTTCACACTGCAGCTTGGCTAGAGACTGCCTCAATAGAGGTTTCACCATGAAGGGAGTAAAAAAGAATGGGGAAAACCTACCTGAAGAGTTTATCATAAAATCATAGAATCATAGAATAGTTAGGGTTGAAAAGGATCTTAAGATCATCTAAATCCAAACCCCTGCCATGGGCAGGGGCACCACACTAAGCCATGTCACCCAAGTTTCTGTACAATCTCTCTTTGAATACTGCCCAACTTCCTTGGGCAACCCGTTCAAGTGCCTCGCCACCCTAACAGTAAAGAACTTCTCCCTTGTATCTGACCTAAACTTACCCTGTTTTGGTTTGAATCCATTACCCCTTGTCCTATCACTACAGTTGACAGTCAAGAGTCCCTCTGCAGCATCCTTGTAGGCCCCTGACCTCTTGAAGAGAACAGGAGCAGGACAAGCTATAACAACCTGTTATAGCTTGCTGAGGAAAATACACTTCACTTCTCTGAGGTGTAGGTGCAAGTGGAGTCCATGTGCTATGGAAATAATCACCCATTAAGCATCCACATCAACCCACACTGCAGTGAGTCCTCCCACCCCAGTGAGACAATGGGAAGACCTTGCCTGAAGGTTTGACATTCATATTCTATAGATAAATTATTGTCATGCTCCTATACCCCACCCTGTGCTGTCATACTGTATTTCATACCATGCTTGCCACAAGCTGTACTAGGGTTTTGGGGTGTGTGTGTGTGCGTGTGTGTGTGTGTCTTACCCAAGGCTTAGAGAGGAGTGCTGAATTTTCTAATACTAAAGGGCCCATTTTATGTTATTTATGACCTCACTAGTGTCGAAACAGAGATCCATAAATCGTAAACATAGGCACACTAATTCTAGCAACAGCAAGTTTTAGTCACATGTAATTAAAACATCCCAAAGTCTTTCAGCTGTAATGTATTTCCAAATGACACCACTGGGACAGGAGGAAATGGGAAATGGAGGAATCAGCAGTATTTCAAAGCCATGGCCATTGTTAGCTTTTGGGGCTCTGTACAGCACAGGCAGTGCTGCCAAGTCTGCAGGTTTCTTGATGTTGTTTTCTATTACATATTTTAATGGCAGTGTAATTGATTTCCAGAAACAGCAGGGGCATTTGCTGTGCAAGGATGCCATCATGAACTTCAAGAGATCAATTTGATGCCCACACTGAAACATAACACAACCAAATTCTGTGATGGCATCTCTGTTATAGATTAGATAAACTAGAAAGGAGAAAATACTCCTTTTTCCTCACTTTTATCCCCCAAAGTGAGCTAAAACTGGGGCCTGAGTCTTCCTTGAGGTTTGAGGAAGTTTAGGATTTTTTTACTTTTATTGTGACTTCTTTAGGAGTTTACGATTAGTTGCTGTTTTATAGTCATGGGAGACCTGGAAAGCTAATGTGATGTGAAGACAGCACATATTCAAATGCAGGTATGGGATTACAGGATTTGTTGTAGCTGGCACAGGATTAACCTGTGGAATTCAAGCTGTCACTCTTGCCAGTAGGTTGGAAGGACCCACCAAAGTTTACAACAGGGCTTGCCACCAATGTGTAGCTCATGGTCATCAGAAATCAGAAAAATAAGCTGAAGCCAAGAGTGACAGCTATGTGTCACTGTGTGCAATGTGTTATTTGCTCTACCCAGAAGACAACAGAAGTTTGAGGTTTATGTGGATGGTGGGAACATTCACAGCTGGATTGAAGGGTGTGCTCTCAATTCAGACACTAATTCCATGGGTTCAAAGGAACTGTGCAGCCCAGGCCAGTCTGGGTGAGAATTTGGGACATTTTCTCTCTCAAAGAACATGATAAGCTTACACATTGCAGGATGAAAGCCAGCTCACAAGTAACTGGGATTGGAAAACTTCCCCTGTGGGCATACAATGCCATGGAACTGCAATGGAAGCCCATTGCTGTTCCTTTGAAGCACCTGTTAACAACTGTTTGCAGAAACCAAGGGCTGCCTTGATGGATCGTTAGACGGATCTGATGTGACAACTCCTATGCTTTTTTCCAGCCTGCATCCTCAGGAAAATGATGGCGCTGGCTGCACATCACAGGAGTGAGCACCGAGCCAAGCCGCTGCTCATGGCAAAACCTCGGTGCAAGCCCTGGACCAGGAGCAGTGCTGGCTTGTTTGCAGCTAGGAACTCATTCCAGGAGTGGCAGCGGGTGCAGGAAAACAGGATCATGGATCCAGCCCTGTGCAGACCCTCCTCCTGCCAAAACACATGCCAGGTTGCTTTCTGAGGGACAAGCTGAGCAGTTTGATTCAAACTTTCGGCTGTTGCCTGATTTCAGTGAGCATAGCAGAGGGAATAAGTTAGGGAATTAGATATTAGTAATGACAAGGAGGATAAATGGAAAATATGATTTCTGTGGCCAAAGTCCCAGGCATGCAGATTTCCATACTGACATGTTTCTTATTCTTCTTTTTCATTATGGTGTCCTTTTCCTCAACGGTTCTCAGTCTTTCTTATTAGCAGTTAATGAGCAGTAGTTGACATATAACTGTAGAAAATTATCTCTTTAATGAGGCTGAAGTAAATGCAGACCTCAACATTGTGTAGTTAGATTGGATCTGTTCCCTGAGTTCAACTTTGGTGAGGGAAAGGCAAAGCATTTCTACCGCAGGTGTTATCTTCTTCTATAAAGACTATCTTAAAGCACAGTCCCACTGGCTGAGATCACTGGTCCCTCTGCAGCTTTGGAGGCCAGACAGGATCTTCTGTGGCAAGAGATGCTGCTGGGAAAAATGGAGCTAAGTAATTCTGTTGAGAGGGGCATCCCACAGCATGAGATGAGGGGCAGGAATTGTGCAAAGTGGATGGTGTTTCTGATCAGGTTAGAGGGGTGGCATGCAGAGTCAGAACCCTGGTGGCACCTGACAAGGGAAGAAAAACAATAGTACAGAGAGCACCTTGGACATTCTTGTGTTTTTCAGACTAATTTGGGCATTTTGGTCAGCATTCAGATATTCAAGGTGAAAGGAGGCCTTATCATCAGTTACAGTAATGAGAAGAGACATAATTTGAGTTGGGCTAAGGAGCCTAGAAAGATTTAGCAGATGTGGAAAGGGGCTTTTATATTGTAGTGCTTTTATATCCTTGTGATTAATGATGCCATGAGAGTTCTCTGCCTCCAAATCCTCTTTGAAGGTTTTGCAGGGATTGGTTTTATTCAGTGAGGTGACATTGAGATGTCATTGGTTGAAATTGCATAGGACAAGGACAGAGACAACAGAGAAGATGTTCTAAGCTCCTAAACTCAGTAGCTGTGGTTGGGATGGAGGCAAAAGTTCAGTGAAGCCTTATGGGGGTAATGCATTTTCCCAAATTCCTAGAGAATTGAAATTTTCCTGAGGTGTGCCTGGTATTGATGGGCCATACCCTTTGCTGGGCAGAATGATTACATCAGTGTGTTCAGCTATATTATTTTTCTACTGGATGTGATGTCCTCAGCTCCAGTTTCTACCTATATTTAAGGAATGATGCCTTTTTCTGTGATTGAGGTCTCTGAGCTAGTTATCTATCACAAATTTATCTGGAAATTTTGGGGTCATCTTGTCTTAGATTTTCAATGTCAGGACATAAATCACAGCTCCTTTTAGATTTCAATTTGCTTTGCTTCTATATATTCAAGTGTCTGTTTACAGAAATGCTGCCAAGGTCTCCTTAGTAATCATCATTTTGTGCTTTGGTGTTGGTACTGGTGAAGCATCACAGTTACATTTCTCACTTTGAAACCCATTGAAATACAGTGCCAGCTTACAAAATCTGCTAAGAGCAACTTCAGATCCAAACAGTAGGATTTCTGTGGCCTCAGTTTAGTCATGTAAGATGTAGATATGTTTTAATGTTTCCTGAGCCTCTTGACTCCTTTTATGGGCAACAGAGAAGCATCTTCTGGTTAATTGTATTACCCATCTTGGACAACTGTCCCACATGCTCTCTGTGGTTCTCTGGACAGTCTTTCTCTACACCCATTAAAAGAGGAGCTCAAGTAATTTAGATTAATGCCCAGTTTTTATGTGGTTAAAATTAGAGCTGCATTAAAAAATTGTGTATTCAGGAAGTATTTCTATTTTGTTTCCAAAGAATGGGCAACCAGATCAAATAGAGGCAAACACATTTTCTGTTGCTTTAAAATGCTGGAGTATTTTTGGCAGCAGCTGGACTTTTAAGAATCTTTAAGTACAATTTTCATTGGTAATTTGTTGAATTTTCTCAGTGAAGAAAATTAGAAACTTACTTGTTTCTTGACTACCAACTTCACCAGAAGAATTTTATTTCATAAGAAATACTGACTTTCAGAACATTTTGGCATCCCTGCATCAGAATGAATTAGACATATTTCCAATTTTTTCATAATGCTGATGGGTGTAAAAAAGAGCTCAGAGTAGCTAACAAATCCTTAGCCCTTGAGTTTGGGAAGCTTGTGTTCATGTCCATGTGCTAATTGAGGTAGACTTTTTCTCAACAAGAAGTATTGGTGATGAAACTTTCATTCAGCAGATCCATTTTATACACATACACTTGCAAAAGCACCAGGAAAAAAAAAAACAAACAACTAAATAAATAAATGCAAGACCCCTCTGAAACCCAATAATGAAAAAAAAAATCACTAACCCCATTTGACTATGGCTTCAGTTGGTTTTCAGGGTGACTTCTGAAATTCTAAAATCTGATTTTTCTTGCTCTGCAGGAGTGAATTGAGTACCTGATTCCCAAATTTTTTTGTCCACGAATTTTCCCAAGAAACAAGAGATGGAGCAGGAAAGAGGAGCCACAGAGGCAGAATTCAGTTTTTGAGGCTACACCTATCTATTTAAAATTTAGTCTTGGATGTAGCTGCCTATCATTTGGATGCAGAATTAATGTTGGTGTTAAGCAAATCTCTATTCACATACCTACAGTGAATTGCTTATTATAAGATTTTGCTTGTTTTCCTTTGCTGTAAAAATGCATGTGCCACTCCAGGATGCATTGCTCCGAGATCTGCTGATGGGGACACCTCAGTGCTCCATTTCTCAGTGTCCTCACAGTAAGGTCTGGAACTCAGGGTGGCAGATGCCTGCTGCTGAGTATTTGGCATTTTAATCCCCACACCCTGCAAATTGTGCTTCTTCACTTGGCATTTTTAGTTGCTAAATGTTGCAGAGACAGCTCTTTCAACTTGAAAAGTGGCAAATGCTGCAAAATTAATTCCACCGCTCGGAGAACATCAGCATCAATCTCCAGCACTTGCTCACTGACTTTGCAGTATAGGCTTCTTTTTCCTAAACTGAATGTTTTGACCTATTTGTCTCCAAAAGAAATAAACAAAACAAAACACCAAGAACATTCCCATCTAATGATGTTTAGGAAAAGGCATGTGTCCAAATCCATTCCTGTGTCCTAGGCAGACCAGCATCGCTGGACTTGAATCTCAGTTGGGGTGTGGTGGTAGGACAGTTAAGAGACTTTGCTATGGATACAGAGTTTTTATTGATGGCTGCCAATGCATTTATAATCTGCTGTGTGGTCAGGGTGTCAGACATGTTCAGGTATGATGTATGTCTATCACTTTCTACAAAATCCTTTGTGTCTCATGCAAGCTTATTTACTGCCTAGGAATCAGACTGACTTTTGTTCTTCTTTAACATTAAACAAAATGTCCAGCATTTGCCTTAATTTAAGGAATCAGAACTAACAATGCCTAAAGTATAGACCTGATAAATGAAATCTGAGATGCAAATAAATGGCCTTATTTATAGAATCATAGAATCATAGAATAGTTAGGGTTGGAAAGGACCTTAAGATCATCTAGTTCCAACACCCCTGCCATGGGCAGGGATACCTCACACTAAACCATGTAGCACAAGGCTTTTTCCAACCTGGAAACGAACATTGCCAGGGATGGAACATTCACAACTTCCTTGTGCAAATCATGCCAGTGCCTCACCACCCTCACAGTAAAGAACTTCTTCCTTATATCCAATCTAAACTTCCTCTGTTTAAGTTTGAACCCATTACCTCTTGTCCTGTCACTACAGTCCCTAATGAAGAGTCCATCCCCAGCATCCCTATAGGCCCCCTTCAGACACTGGAAGGCTGCTCTGAGGTCTCCACGCAGCCTTCTCTTCTCCAGGCTGAACAGCCGCAACTTTTTCAGGCTGTCTTCATATTGGAGGTGCTCCAGCCCCTGATCATCCTCATGGCCTCCTCTGGACTTGTTCCAACAGTTCCATGTCTTTTTTATGTTGAGGACAGCAGAACCGTGCACAGTATTCCAAGTGAGGTCTCATGAGAGCAGAGTAAGGGGGCAGGATCACCTCCTTTGACCTGCTGGTCACGCTCCTCTTGATGGAGCCCAGGATGCAGTTGGCTTTCTGGGCTGAAAGCTCACACTCCTGGCTCATTTTTATTTTCTCATTGACTAGCACTCCCAAGTCCTTCTCCGCAGGTCTCCTCTGTAGCTATGCTTGGGATTGCTCCGACCCCAGTGTAGGACCTTGCACTTGGCATGGTTAAACTTCATGAGGTTGGCATCTGCCCACCTCACAAGCATGTCAGGGTCCCTCTGGATGGCATTCCTTCCCTCTAGCATATGAACCAAACCACACAGTTTGGTGTCATCGGCAAACTTGCTGAGGGTGCACTCAATCCCACTGTCCATGTCCCCAACAAAGATGTTGAACAAGACTGGTGTCAACACTGATCCCCGAAGGACACCACTCGCTACTGGTCTCCAGATGGACATTGAGCCATTGACCACAGCTCTTTACATGAGGCCTCCAGCCAGTATTTTCTCCACTGTGTAGTCTATCTATCAAATTGATGTCTCTCCAATTTAGAGACAAGGGTGTCAAATGCTTTGCACAAGTCCAGGTAGATGACATAAACTGCTCTACCCCTGTCCATCAGTTCTGTAGCCCCATCATAGAAGTCCACCGAATTGGTCAGGTAGGATTTCTCCTTAGTGAAGCCATGCTGGCTGTCACCAAGCACCTTGTTGTTTTTCATGTGCCTTAGTATGCCTTCCAGGAGAATCTGCTCCACGATTTTGCCAGGTACAGAGGTGAGACTAACTGGTCTGTAGTAGGATTCACAGGTGGATTTCATCAGGTCCCATGGGCTTGTGCATGTTCAAGTTCTTAAGATGCTCTCAAACCAGATCCTCTCCTACAGTGGGCCTCAGGTCTTCATTCTCACAGTCCCTGTGTCTCCTTTCCGAGACTCGGGTGGTGTGGTCAGAGCATTTGCCAGTGAAGACTGAGGCAAAGAAGTCATTAAGAACCTCAGCCTTTTCCAAATCCAGGGTAACCAGTTCTCCTGAGAGCTTCCGGAGAGGGCCCAAGTTACCCCTACTCTGTCTTTTATTCACAGTGTACCTATAGAATCCCTTCCTGTTATCTTTCACATCCCTAGCCAAGTTTAATTCTAACTGGGCCTTAGCTTTCCTAACCTGGTCCCTAGCTTCCTGGACAACAACCCCGAATTCTTCCCAGGCCACCTGTCCCTGCTGCCACCTTTTACAAGCCTCTTTTTTCCTTTGAAGTTTCCTCAGCAGCTCCTTATCCATCCAAGGAGGTCTCCTGGCCCTCCTGCTTCCCTTTCTTCTAGCGGGATGCAACACTCCTGAGCTTGTAGCAGGTGATACTTGAATAGCAACCAACAGTCTTGGGCCCCCCTGCCCTCTAGGGCTCTATCCCATGGAACCTTCCTAAGCAGGTTCCTGAAGAGGCCAAAGTCTGTTCTCTTGAAGTCCAGGGCAGTGGCCTTACTGCACGCTTTTCTGACTGTCCTGAGGATCTTGAACTCGACCACCTCATGATTTCTAGATACTTCTTTAATGCCAATGAAAATGCTCTGAAAATTTAGGTTATTTAATCTTCTGCTTTTACCTTCTACTTTGGTTTTCTCTTTAGAATGTACATGAACCTATAGAGTCTCAAGAAAATAAAAGCAGTGACAAATCAGAATCATAATACTATTTATTATTTGTACTATAGCTTTTTTAAGAACATCCAGCCATTTACCTGGGAAGGGTTAAGAGATCCCTATACTGGAGAAGTCACCTGGTAGCTTAATAGTCAGTCTGTGTTATTCCTTAAGTCACCTGATCAGGAGCTGAAATTAGACAAATTTAGGTTATGAATTAAATTGATCAAATATGTAATAGTGAAGGCAGGAACATCTTATGTGAGGTTACAGTGGCTTCTCTATCCCTAAAATCACTTAGACCTAGATGGGGATGTTATACCTCAGATGGAAGTTGCAGTGCTGTCACTATAAAGTAAGTCAAATTAGATGATCATAACATTTCTCTGTAAGCCCTTGCTCTATATTTATTACTTTTCACTGATAATGAGGATGATATTGTCTAAATGCAGCATTGGAAATAGCTGTGAGAGTATATTCGCAGAAGAGGCACAGGCTGAGAATCAATCACCACAGACGTATTACTTTTTAGAAGGCTGACACAATTAACATAGTCAAAAATCTAAGCTAATTATTCCGAAAGTATAGACAAGTTTTGGGCATCCAGTAGCATGTTGGAGATAAGAGAACCTTTTGGGAGTCCCAGTCAAGACTAGCATGTTTTACCACCTTAGCCTAAAGTCCACTGAGCACTGCCCTCAAGGTGTCTTCATTGACTCTTACTGAGTTGACCCCAAAAGTCAGCAACTTCCATGCTATAGAAAGTCCTGGATTTCAGACTGGGGTATCATAGCTAGATGCTCCAAGAAAAAAAGGCCAGGATGGGGCTTGGAGCCACCTGGTCTAGTGGAAGGTGTCCCTGCCTATAGCAGGGGGTTGGAACTGGGTGAGCTTTAAGGTTCCTTCAAACACAAATCAGCCTGTGATTCTGTAATTCTATGAAATGGTTGGGACTCAGTGCCAGTCAAGGAAGAAAACAACACAACAAACTCAACTCAAAAACTTCACTCAATATCCATATGAAACAAAAACAAGCTCCATATTTCACCATATTGGAGGCTCTGATACAGGTAGCAGCTGCTGATGTGGTGGTTGTAGCTGCAAGCTGATACATCTTGAAATCTACACAAAATTGTTTAAAGCAAATGAACAAGTGACTTGGGGACAGCTTACACTCCTAATGACTTATGAAGATCTGAGAAGCAATTCAAAATTATCTTCCTTAGGCCAATTCCCAGCACTTGCAGATTTTCAACGTAATTCTTGATATTATGAGATCTCAGTGATAGGAGAGAAAAAGGTCTGTGAGTAGGGAACCTGCAAACACAGGCAAGCTCTCCTCCTGACAGATTTTCTCATAAAGGAAAACTTTTTTGTTTGTTGTTATTTATTTGTAATAAACCCATGATGCTAGCAAGGTCTTTGTAGTTATTTCTTCGGTAAGATACTCTGGGTGGGCAAAATTTGTGAGTTGTAACTTCTGCTCTCAAAAATTAATGTTTCAGTTCATTGTCTCTCCCAAATATCCTTGCCAATATTCCTCTAATGAGATCATCTTCGTTAGCTGCAGAAGCCCAAGGAAAGCACGCCCTCTCTGCAATTTAAAGTGGGGTTGGAGTGCCCATAGGACAGAAAACAGAACAGAGCAGAACAGAACAGAACACTATCAGTTTTAGTGAGTATTAAGAGGGTTCATTATTGAGATAAATGCACCCTGATATAACCTATGAGTGTCTCTGTTTCTTTTCCATACAAAGAAAAACAGGCTGAGCTGCCAAAATCTTGGCTTTAAATATGCAGTCAGGAGAGAGATCAGACCACAGTGGTCTTATTGCACAGCAGTGTTGCTCAAGCCTTCTGTGGAGTCCTGTTTTGAAATACCGCTGGAAAAGATGCATGTAATAGTTGGGTAAAAGTTAGCTGGTCAGACAATTCCTCTATATTATCCTACGTACATCTGATATATGAATATCTGCTGACTCCTGCATTGGATGGGAGCCTCTCACAGGAACAGTGTGGTACTCTGCAGTGTCACTGTCACAGGTCCTGCTCAAGCAACAGAGGCTGGGATATGTGATGAGAGAATGCCAGCCAGACATTTAAGATCTCCCAACCAATAGATGGACAATCTGCTAATTAAGAACAAACTCTCATGTCTACAGATTGGTGTAGCACCTGGTGCAGCTGTACCAGATTCTGGCATTTTAGTTGAAGAAACATGTTCTCATTTCTCAGGAGCAAAGCTATCCAACTTTCATTCCAGCTGAAATAATGGCAGTGCCTGGACTAGGTTAAGGGAAAGCATTTATAGCAGCAGATGATGATCAGCTTATATCTCAGTTTTGAAATTATTTCTGTTCAGTGAAGAGACTCTGGCTCTTCATTGCCTCACTCCGCAGAGAAGGCTGCCTGTTCCTCACAATTCAAACATGTCTATGGCTGGTTGGAAGATCACCCTTCTCACAACGTGTCATAACCTCACAAGAGTCCTGCTACAGGAAAAAAATAGTTCTTCAGGAGTCATAAATTGGATTAAGGTTTGAGTAAGTTCACAAAATATGCCAAGATAAAACGATACAGGGGGTCTTCTATTGGACCTTTCATCAGAGCAGCCTGATATTTAGCAGAAAGGACAGGAATATCTTCTGAAAAGCAGACACCATTTAAGTGTTTTGGGCAAGCAGATAAGAAAGGAAATCATCAACCGTCATTAAAAGGCTTGGACTCTGAAAGTGTGGCTTATGCTGCTATAAAGAAGCAGAAGGAGCTATGCCTTTTTAACTCTGAATGCTGCTTTTAATTAAAGGATCACATTTTTACATTCTGGAAACACCAGTGTTATGGTCTTACCAAGAGAAATAACCTCAATGATTAGGTAAGTATCAATACTAGGCAATACTTAATGTACTCAAACAAAGTTTATTCTACAAAGTAGTTGCTAGATTTTGTTCTTACACCCTAATGAATATAAATAAAAACCCTTGAGATACAAGGATCCCTAAGTTGGGGATTTCAATATGATGAACCCATGTTTTTCTTTGACACCACTGGCCATGTGACAACATCACCAAGAGAAAAACTTGACCTATAAAACTGTGATTAAAGGTGGAAATGTGGTTTGCTTGGCATTTGGACCAAAGCACTTTTCAGCAGTTAGAAGGGGACCTTTCCTTGTCTCTGAAGTTGGAAAAGTAGTTAGGAGATGATACATCTCTCCCAGTGTTAGCTGTCTGAAACCTGGACACCTGTCGAGGGATTCAGCTTGCGTAATAAATACTGAAATTGAAGAATTCACCTGTGCTCTTCTCAGCTCCCATTGCAGTCAGTGTCCACCCAGGCAATGCAATGAAGGGATTAGAGGGCCCAGTTTTGCTCTTGCAAAACAACTATGCTTGATCAGCTGAATCCCTCCACAGGCTTCATAAACACAGAAAGCCTCTGTTGACTTGTAGTATAGACATCCAACTCACATGTGGGCACTTATCTATGCACCCCTAAATGCCAGTATCTTTGCCTTGTACCCAAGTGAGTTGTCCAACTTTTCTACATGGAGAGAAAAATGTTCTTGCTATAGGGGATGGTTCAAAATTGCCTGCAAGACATCAGAAACTTTGTATCTTCCTCACATGTGTTTTTAAAAGAAGGTCAGGCGCTTAACGTAGATTAGACATCTAATTTTAAGAAGTGTAAAGATAGGTGAGTATGCCTGCACAGTTTAACTCTGTTTATATATGACCCAACTGCAGCTGGAAAACTGCATTTGATTAATAGCCCTGTATTGCCAGCATGTTGTTGAGGAGCAGAATCTCTTCATTTTAGTTGTTCTCCTCTGATCGGAAGGCTGGAGCCATAGGCTTATAAGGAGAATTGAAAGAATCATATCTATATGCATACAGTGGAAGAAGCAATTAAGAGGAGTTACAAAAAGCCAAACTTCAATAGACAGCTAACACAGACGAGAACAACAATTATTTGGCGTGATACCCAGGGTGAAGCTAGTTGCAAGAGGATTCAGTTAAGACAGAGAATATGTGAAATTTGGGCAGACCTTACAGGAAAATTTCCTGAGGGAGAGACCTGTGGGGGTATGGAATAATCTGAAATCCCTGAAAAGAAAGATTTTAAGCCAGGCAAAACAGAACATCAGCAAGTATTCTGGCGAAAACTTTCAGAAGAGCAAGAAAATTGCCCAGATGGTCTAACTGGTTTCTTCTCTCTGTAAATTCTGTAATTTTTCATTCTGCTTCCTGATGCATGATGACTTCTACAGTGTAAGTCCCTTTAATAATGACTAGGATATTGTGTTTCATTTATCTTTGGTGGGCCAGTTATTACTGTTCTGCAATAATGGCTGCACATTATGACAAACATACAAAAATCAGCTATACCTACAAATGCACTTGCCCTGGCTGTCGCCATGCAGTTGCAGTAACAGTCCATCTAGACTCCGCATTACCATCGGAACAGACCGAGCCATAGCTGAGGCTCAGGGCATAGTGGTACCCTGAATTTTTTCATATAAGACATTGCAGGAGTTACCTTTACATTTTTCCTATCATCTGCTCATGAGGGAGCAAAAGCCGTTGACATGTTGCCTGCTTGCTGAGTGTTTGTCTCCTCAGAAGGGCCAATTCATGTGACTACTGTGTTAGTAGGCACTGGGGTGCTTGAAAGCAGCTGTGTCAGCAGATAGCGTCTTGTGGAAACTGGTGAAGATATTCTCAGGGAATGAGGAAATCAAGCCAGAGTGATTCAGGGAAAATACCATTCCTAACAATGAGATTTTCTGTGTGTCAGTTGCAATATAAAAGGGAGGCTTTTTAGTATCCCGCACTTAAAATTAAATTGGAGTAAAGGGATGGAGTTGTGGGGTGACCTCAAAATGGAGGTGGTTCATTTCAGCAAATCCTTTTATCGAAAAAAAAAAAGGCACAAGTTTTGAAAGCATTTTGCACTGAAACACTTTTCCACTTGAAATGTTTCAGTTCAGGAAATGCCAAAGGAATTCATGTGAGTATTTTTTTAAGAAATATTTTGACTTTTGTTTCAAAACATTTCTTTTTAATTTAAAAAATGACTACAGTGAAAAGGGGAAAAAAAGTTAAATAAAAAAAATAATCCCTAAGTACTCTCAGGACATAAGAAGATGCTTATTTTTGGAGTGAAAGAATTCCTTCAAATTGACCCCAAATGAAGTTGATTATTAGGCTTTTTCCTCTAGCTGGAAATCCTGAACATATTTCGTTGTAAACCTGCCCAGGAGTTTCTTTTGGGTTCCTTTTAGACCACTGAACAGAAAAGAAACCTTATGGAAAAAAACTTTTGCTTTCCTGTGAAAAGTATTGCAGAGAGCAGTCATGCCTTGTTTGGGATGACACTGCATCTTTCTCTTATCTCAATGACTATTTTTTAGACTTTCAGATTGCCTCCTAACATATGAAAGATGCATGGACAGGATTTTTTGTGCAAGCCAGACTGCAGCAGATGGGTGACAAATACAGCACTCTGTCTTTGATTTAGCAAAAGTAATCTAGTCCACATTCATGGAGACTGGATGGTTTTTCCATGGAGGCTTTATGCAGGCTTACTTCTCTATGAAATCTGGTTATATTTCAAATAATCTGTAACTCGATTATGCTAATTTTTGTTCAGTTGAGGAGAATCTCGTATATCTGATGCCCATTTCCTCTCTCCTGACCAGCCTTGTAGCATTTCATTTGTCTGCAGAACAGTACTAGACTCTGAAGCCGAAGGAAAACTGTGGCTCAGGAAGGTCCTGATGGAAGGCACAGTCCCTGGGTGATCAACCACTGAGGGAGCCTGGAGAACAATGCAGGCTGGTCCATAGAGGACTTTATTGCCCACACAGAGCAGATCTGAGTGCTTTGACCTCCTGCACATGAGCAGTTAACCACTGGCCCTAAGGATGAGTCCCAGTGAGCCCCAGCTCTCAAGATGATGCCATAATTAAACTTGATCACTCAAGGTTAGGCCTGTCCTATGGCTCTGATGTTCACAGAAACACTTGTTTTTCAGTGACGTGAAAGTAACATACTCTGATGTGGGACTATCACTCAGGATGTGCCCCTGGGCCTAGAGTTTCATATATACATAGGCATGAAGGCATTGAGAGAGGCCTGTAAGCCACATCTGTCTGAAGAGTCATATGGTCATAGACCTTAAAATTCAGTTATAAAAGTCTGTAAGATGTGTATAAGGCAAGGGCAAAGAAACTCTTTAAAGCTCAAGTTACACAAGATCATTTCAAATCCTTATTTCAGGGCACAATTTGTTCTCTCTTTACTGAGTCTGTTCTCACACCGAAGCAGCAAGACAAAATGCTTTTCATTATAGGTGGAAAAACAACGAAAAAAGAAAAGGAAAATAAAGGAACATGACACTAAAATTTAACCACCAGTGCTGTGAGGTGGACATCATGCAAGGAGTCTACACTGGAAGGATGTGCTCTTCATTTCTCAAATGGGGACATGGAGGAAAGAGACAGAAGAGCAAGGCTGATTCTATTCCCTCTCACTCTTGTTCTGCTCTGTCTCTAGGCCAGCTCTGCACTGCAGAGCCAACCCATTTTGCCTTTTCTACTGTGGTGCCCTCTGTGATTTACAGGTCTACTCCCACACCAGTAAACTTGTTCTTCAGGCTCATTCTTGCAAACACACACATTCCTCTGCAGAGCAGGATCAGCCAGCCTGAGCTCTGCCTTTGAGGAGTCAAACTAGGGTTTTACTAAATACAGTGAGGTTTCTTTTTTTCCTTCTTTTCTGTTAAATTGTCTATGGCAGGAGCACAGTGGACTGCAGCTCTGCTCTGTACACCAGGTGGCCTCAGTGGTATGTGCTTCAGTCCAGATCTCAAGGTGCAACCGTCACTCCTCCTGATACCCGGTTTTTGTTTGCCATGATCTGAGCATGCTTACAGTACAGTGAAACAGAGCCAAGACTCATGCAACAGGAGAAAAAATAGAAGATAAAACACATGCATGGATGGGACTGATATCACAAGGCATCTTATACACATAATAAATTGCCCCTTTATGTGAAACAGCTCTGCAGACAATGAATACTGCTGCATTACAGCTACCTGGAGGAACAGACTGTTGCTATCTTATTGCTTTAAAATAAAGTTCCTAAAATATAAAAGCCTCTGTTGCAGTCAAGCATTTTGCATCTTGCAAAACATGACAATTTGTTTATTAAAGAGGCAATGCAGGAACCAGCAGATGACTGAGAAAATGGCTGTATGGGAAACTGCATCAGGTCTCAGTGAGAGGTTGATTGTTCACATGGAGGAAAGCTGCTGTCTAAATTTCTCATCTCACTGAACTGACTTACCACATACACAAAGCAGAAGTGCACTGATGAAATCTGCTGGTAATGTGAAGTTAGAGGACAGTATTGGTGCAATGGAAAAGCGTGAGTCAGAATGTTCAGCAGTTCAAAATGTCACTTGTCCACCTATGGGAGCAGTCATCAGACTAAAAGTAAATTTTTATGGAGCAGTTACTCACTGTTAGTAGTAACAAAAGCACTTTAAACACACTATCCCTGTCTTCCTAAAATAGATACTTAAGATACAGCTGAAGGACTTTACGCTAAGCATAGCTATCACACACTCTTGATGGTAAGGACTCCATAAGGAGTCTGAGTCAACTGCAGATGCATGAACTGTACCCATCTAAAAACTGCAAAATAAATCACATCTGGGTTTAGAGGAAAATAACAAAATTTCTGCAAGCTGATGGCATCCATGGGGAGGGACAAATGAAGCACGGCTTGTGTTCTTCAGGCATAGAGAACTCTGATGTGCCACTACATGGGAATAAAGCCCCCCAAATGCGAAGGTAAACTATGATTGCAGGATTGTTCAGTCAATGTATTTCCTGTTTTGAATGTCTTGATATGAGACAGAAATGAAAGATGCCTTGATTTACAACAGGAGTGGGTGCTAAGAGTGAATGTGATGATCAGGCAGTGACCACTACTTCAGACAAGACTGAGGTCATTTGGCTAGTTAGCACACGGAGGGTTTGTTGGCTCAAGACCCAACTCCAAATGAATTGGTGGATGTAATAAAAACAGTGCGTTTGGAAAGGCTGAATAAGGCGCATCAGCCTGGACAACCCTGTTGGGGAGAGTCTCCCCAGAATTCACTGCTGGACAACAGGAGCCTGAAGGAATGAGAAGGGGAGAGGAAAGGTGGGGGGTGGGTGGGGGGAAGGGAAAGGAAAGGAAGGGAAGGGAAGGGAAGTAGGCTGAGAGGCTTTCTAGGTGCAATCCTAGTTCTCTTTAAGATTAGCCCTCAGGCTGTGAAACACTCTTCACATTGTCTCTTACTTTTCTCAGCATTATCAAAACTATTGCCATGTTTTCACACTTTTCTTCTTGCACTGTCTCCCCACATACCATGCTAGTTTCATCTCTCCTTAGCTTAGATTCTTCCCCTGCCATACCTGCAGTGACCTGGTCAAGCAACACCTCAGACCCCAAGCTTTTTCCACTCCATGTAGGTTTTGCTAAGGATTGCGAAAAAAGCTTCCAACCCCCTGCTCTGACTGCATAGAGATTAATTGCACCCAGCCTTGCCAGGGACCAGTGCTACTTACTGTAGCTTGACGTTTCTCTTCTTGGTTTTCCCTCCCTCTTTTTCGCTCTTACAGAAATGAGAGAGGAACTTGAATGCTGGGAAATTTGAGGAACCATCAAGACAGCAACTACTTGCCAGAATGGAGGGATAATTGACTAGAGAGACAGAATCACAGAAAGAACTGAGAGAGGGTAAGAATGAGGAATCAAAAAGATCAACACCTAAAATTAAACTGCTGGTAAAGAGATTAAGTGCAAGGGAAAGCACGTCAGAGCTATGCAATACCTCATGTACTCCATTACAGCAGGAGGAAACCTCTACTTTAAGGAACTGGTTAGTGACCAGTTGCATATAGCCAGTTATATATGGCCAAATAAGTTGGTTACAACATTGTGAGACAATTTGCAACTTGGCGTGGCAAGCTTTTGCAAAGGAAACACACACCTCTCCACTCTACAAGAGCCCTTCAGATGTTGCCCAAAGGGTAACATGACAGGCATGACAGAAGGCAGATGGACAGACTGCCTTGGGGTATCCTTCGCTACCCCTTATCTGTGACTGGGAGCCTTGTAAGCCACCAGAGACCAAGTGGGTGGCTTCTGATGGGGCAAGGTTCAACAAGACAAAGTGCCAGGTCCTGCACTTGGGCCCCATGCAGCACCCCAGGCTTGTGGAAGAGTGTTTAGAAAGCTGCTCATGGAAAAGGAGCTGGGGATGCTAACTGATGGAGCTAAACATTAGCAGCTTGTGTCAGGTGACCAAGAAGCCAACAGCATCCTGGCCTGTATCAGCACCAGTGTGGCAGCAGGACCAGGGCAGTGATCATCCCCCTGTATTGGGCACCAGTGAGGCCACACCTCGAATCCTGTGTTCAGTTCTGGGCACCTCACTACAAGAGAGACATTGAGGGTCTGGAGTGGGGCCAGAGAAGGACAACAGAGCTGGTGCAGGGCCTGGAGCACAAGTGTGATGGGGGAATGGCTGAGGGACCTGGGGGGTGGGTTTAGTCTGGAGAAGAAAAGGCTCAGGGGGGACCTTATTGCTCTCTACAACTGCCTGATAGGAGGATGGAGCCAGGAGGTGGCTGGTCTCTGCTCTCAAGGAACAAGTGACAGGACAAGAGGAAATGGCCTTAAGCTACATCAGGGAAGGTTTAGACTAGATATTAGGAACAGTTCTTCCCCAAAGGGTAGACAGGCATTGGAAAAGGCTGCATGGGGAAATGGTGGAGTCACCATTCCTGGAGGTGTTCACAAACCATGAAGATGGGGCCCTCAGCGACATGGGTTAGTGGTGGCCTTGGCAGTGGTGGAGTGATGGTTGGCCTTGATGATGTTAAAGGTCTTTTGCAACCTAGCTGAGTCTATGATTCTATAAGGTTCAAGAAGGGTTTGGCAAAAGGTGAAATAATTTGATGTGCCTTATATGAAAGCAGTGGACTGTAGGAAAGAGGCATGGACTGAAGATGACAAAGATGATGATGAGTTCAATTGCAGCCATACAATTGAACAGTTAGACCAGAGACCATGGCAAAGGCCCGATAAGGACACAGCGAGTCAGATACTAGGCAATAGGGAGAAACATTTCTCATTATTGTAAAAGAAGACTTTTTTCCTCCTACAATGCTTAATTGATCTTTGGAATTACTACTATAAAGTATTACTGGGCAAACAATTTAGCAGGAGGAAGATGTAGTTGGCAATACTCTGAGTTATCTCGCAGAGGATAGATACATAATGGAAATACAGTGTGATGTAAACTCTTATGCTTTAGGGTATGCAATCATTAACTACTGACAGGCTTATATAGCAAAATTAGTCCATAGTTACTCGAAGGGGAGTCTTGTGTCTTCTTCTGAGGAACTCCTGGAAGAAGGATACTGGATTAAGAACACTGCTAATCGGATCCAGGTCCAGTCTTCCTGTATCTTAGCAAATCTTTTCAATTTCTTACTCATATGGTACAGAAAAAAAATAGTGTCTCCTGCAATTTATATGCATTTTAATAAGAACAGAAGTTTAATTTCTATGAATGGCATTCTTGGGAAAAGGAAAAATATCCCAAAAAGCACAGAAAACTGTAGCACACTGGCTGTTTTGCAGACTACCCTACCTGCAGGCAGATAATGGAAGTGCAGTGGTTAATAATCAACAAACATCTTCCAAAAAACCCCTGCCTTAATTATAGAGGCCCCTGAGACATCCTCTACTGAGGCTTATTTGGTCATGTAGCATATGTCCAGATTTACAGAAGACAGAATTACTTTTTCTTACCTTTTTTTTCATTTCTAATTTGAAAATCTATAATTAAAGACTAGGTAAGATAATATTGAAGGGACTGAGTTAGAGACTATCCAATATCCAGGTTTGTAGGGTATTTGATTTCACATAGGTGTTATGCGACTTTTAGGTGCTGCTAAGTGGCTCTTTGGTACTTGGGGTTTTAGGTGCTGTTGTGGTTTAAACCCAGATGTAAATCAAAACCACAGAGTCTCTGTCTTAATCCCCTCCTTCCCCCGCCACTCCCTGCTCAAGGAGGGATGCGGAGGAGAATTGAAAAGACGTAACTCCCATGGGTTGAGATAAGAACAGTCCAGTAATTAAGTCATAACACAAACCACTACTGATACCACCAATGATAACAATGATAAGGGAAATAACAAGGGAAGAGAATACAACTACTCACCACCCGCCAACCAATACCCAGCCCGACCCGAGTAGTGGTCTAGCCCTCCTGGGTAACTGCCCCCAGTTCTACATCCTGGGCATGATGTGCTGTGGTATGGAATACCTCTTTGGCTAGTTTGGGTCAGGTGTCCTGTCTCTGCTTCCTCCCGGCTTCCCCTCCTCCCTGGCAGAGCATGAGACTCACAAAGTCCTTGGTCAGACGAAACATGACTTAGCAACAACTAAAAACATCGGTGTTATCAGTGCTGTTCCCAGGCCGAAAGTCAAAACACAGCACTGCACCAGCTACTAAGAAGGGGAAAAATAACTGCTGCTGCTGAACCCAGGACAGGTGCATCAGATGATACACATTCACAGGAAAGATGAAGAGAACCACATTTGATTAACATTTGGGATTTCTATGGATCAAGGAAAGAAAGTAGGCTCTTGAGACCTCAGCTGGTATCTTTGACAAGAGCTCCTGAATTCTGTGGCTGTGCCAATAAGTAGTGATTGTAAAGTGTCTGAAGAGGAGAATAATAATTATTCTTCAGGATGTTAGGAACATATGATGGAATTCCCCATCCTCTGATAAACATATCTACAAACAAGTGATCAGATTGAAATACTTTTAGTTCATAAGCAGCTAATCTGCAAAGAAATCTCCCCCTTGTTCCTTCCATTGCCTTCACAACATCATTTTCATTTGTATCTAGATTTGTTTGCTTATTAGTCTGTGGCCTGACCCTAAGGATATAACTGCAGATGGATGAATTCTTTTATTTTGTTAAATATTATTCTTGGCTTTTTAGAGATGTTTTTTGTTTTCCTTCAGTGGTTATTCTGCCTGGTGTTATTTCAGTTTTCAATTACAACTTGTATGTGTCTGGTACACTGCCATTTTGTAAATGGATGTATGCACTTACTGTTAATTGATTCCCCAAATAAATCCAAATGCTTGCATTGAAATAATGTATTATATTCCTAGCATGCCACTGAGCTGGATGTCTTCCAGTTTGGCATCTGTTGTTGCTCCGGAGGTCCACATATTTCTCTCCCTCCCATTACACCTTGAATGAACAGAGATGTTCGTGTCAATTTTCTCTGCAGACCTCATAGCACTGGCTGATGCCTCGGAATAAAGGTGACCAAAGTTGCATTTCTAAGCGTGTATTTAACCATCTAGAGAAATTATTTTTTTTAACTTCCTCCCCCAAAAAAGAACAACAAACTCAAAAAAACAAAAACCCAAACACTGAATGTCCAGTAGCCCCCATAGGCTTCGGCGAGGGTTTTCTTCCCTAAAGTCAGGCCATTACAAAAGATATTTTTTGAAAGCAGACCTTGATGGCCTATATTTTCTCTCACCAAAACCAACATCTGCTTGAGGACTACCCTGGAAATTAACCCACAACTGTTACTGTAGCCAATGTTTGCAGCTCCATATTTCTCAAGACATTAGCTAGAAATCAAGCTGAAGTCCCTGATGGTGGGAATGTATACTTCAGCAGGTTTCAGCAGGTCTTCTAACTCCCTTCTAGCCAAAGAAGAAAAATAATCCCTTTTCAACTGTGATTCATCCCACATGTTACAGACATCTATCTTAGGAGAAGTCGAATCACTTCCTGGAGATGCTTCTTTCTCTCCATTTCTTTTCCCTTTAGGAAACCTAGAGAAAAGCCTGAGCAAAACTCTAAATTCTAGATAGCTAAAAAAAGGGGAGAGGAATGCCACTGTGCACTGAGAATCAATGACTGCTGAATTATTGAACTTTCAAATGCTGTCAGCATTTCTGTTTTGACAGCAAAACTCTTTTTTTTGGTATTTTCTACGAGTAACTAATTACTGCCATTTTTATCACAGACATGAAAAAAAGATTAAACTGGCCCACCGTGCTGGTATGGACATTTGTGATGGCATTCAGTTGCTCAATCACAGGTACTTCAGTGTTGTTTTAAGTGCTGAAGGGCTTCATGTCTGGTCTCCAGATGCCCAAATGAGTCAAGTTCTCCCCTGAGGCTGACTTCATGTCTGCTGGCCCCAAAAGGATACTTCAAATGCAAGCTGATAGTTGGATCAAACCCCTGGTAAAATGCCTTTAGAGAAAGAGAAGCAGAAGCTGGAGAGGTGGCATGTCCTGCCCTGGGCTGGATACCTGTTACCTGTTGGTCTGCCAACAGGTGCTTCAGCCTGGCTTCTGCTTCTTGCTGTTGCCTCCAACCTGGATTGGTGTTACTTCTGAAGGCCACATCGTAAAATAAGGTTATACTTACCGCTTACAAAAAGTAAAGTTCACCTTGCTAGAAAGACTCCACCACACTAATATTTAGCGAGTGAAAGAGTGGTGCAAAACAGACCAAAGGCATAAGTGTTTGGGGCTCATCTGAGCTGAAGAAACCTGAGCTAGCTCTCACAGTGGTGTACATCCCATCTGCACAGCTCCTGCCATCATGCAAAGGAAGCAGCTGAGGTCCTGAAAGCAGATTCATGCAGTGTGGCCTGGGCTGAGCAGCCTGCTAATTATTTTGGCCTTTCAGTGGCATTAATTATCACCAAACTGGTACAGCACAGATGCTTTTGGCTGCAGTATGAACTTGGCTGGGACCTCTGCATGGCGGTGTGTTATATATTGTAGTCAAGGCCAGAGCTGGCAAGGAAAATGTTTTGATGGTGACTGCACCATTGTGTGTGTTGATGACAGTGGCTAAACCACTGAAAGTGAGTAGAGAAAGCATAAGTAGTAGCATACTGAAAATAAACTATATATACCTGCAAAACTCCTCATTTAGCAAGTGTTATTTTACTCTGCGGGGTATAACAATGTTCCCTAAGCACCTGAGAGTCCCTAGGGTGATTTAAAAGGGAAGGACATGGAAGTGCTGGTTGATGAAAAGCTCAACATGAGCTGGCAGTAGGTGCTTACAGTCCAGAACTCCCCCCATGGACTGGGCTGCATCCAGAGTGTGAGCAGTAGGTCGAGGGAGGGGATCCTCCACCTCTGCTGTGCTATGGGGAGACCCCCCCTGCAGTCCTGCTCCAGCTCTGGGGCAACAGCACAAGAGGGATGTGGAGCTGGTGGAGTGAGTCCAGAGGAGGCCATGGAGATGCTGCAAGGGCTGGAACAGCTCTGCTCTGAAGCCAGGCTGAGAGAGCTGGGCTGATTCAGCCTGAAGAAGAGAAGGCTCCTTAACAGGAGACCTTAGAGCAGGTCCCAGTGCCCGAAGGGGCTACAAAAAACCTGACAAGAAGCTGTGACTGCCCCATCCCTGGCAGTGTTCAAGGCCAGGTTGGATGGGGCTTGGAGCAACCAGCTCTACTGGAAAGTGTCCCTCCCTGTGGCAGGGGGTTGGAACTGGATGAGCTTTAAGGTCCCTTCCAACACAAACCAGTCTGTAATTCTATGAAAAGCTCATAGTCCTTCATAGGGAAGTACAGCACAGCATCCAAAAATTATTGAACCTTAATAAAAAGTCAGAGCATCCTTAAGATACCACAGTATTACCTGGTTACCTGCCAAAGTTGAAGCCATCATCTTGCACCATTTGGCTGAGAAAGGGAGTATTTTAGAATTGGAGATACATAAACACTAAAAATCCAGGATGATACAAGAAGTTGACAAAGGATGCAATTTATCTTAATTTAATAATGAACATTCCTCAGCCACAAAACACAATTCACAAATGTTAAGCATTCTGGTGTTGCTCAGTGTGCCCAGGATTTCTGATGTGATCAAAACGGAGTGGGGCTGCTGCCCTTCTGAATGATACTTTCTCTACAATGTGGGACAGCAGTGTAAGGATGACTATATCACAAAAGCCCAACTATCCATTTACTCTCTCATCCTGCCTCCAAAAGAAAGAAGAAAGTATTCCTGAAAGTTGTAGCTGAGAGTTTAATACCTCCCAGCATGAGAGATCTTTTCCTAGCACCTATGCATGTATGGTAGCTACATTAATTATATCAGATGGGGAGATTCATCTAATGAATCTAATTTGAGTTGTGTGTTTTTTTTTTCCCACAGTTCCTCCTAATTTAGTGGAAGACATGCATTGAAACACAAGGTCAACCAAAACCCAAGATGCCACTACAAACCCTCCCTGGGGCTATTTTTGCAGTGAGGGTGCTGACATGTTTAGGTGATTTCAGTTCACTGTTTTAGTCCTGAGGGTTGGTGAGTCTAGTATTTTGCAATAACTTTCAGGTTTTCTGGCCATATCTATATGGTCAGGCTCAGACAGTCATCCTGCTACTCTGTCCTTGACTGTTGTGACCCAGGTCCAACATGGCAAAATAGCCCTTGCTTTAAAGTTATCTCATATCCAGCTCCAGTGAGATGATGCATAACTGTCTGCATCTAATTTCCAGGAAAGACTTTAAGAAAGCCCCAGGATTTATTCTACTGTTCGCATCTGACACCAAAGTAAGTTACCTGGTGTTAAAACACAGTTATGTAGAGCTCTATCTAGTTTCTTAGCTGGCAGACACAAGCATTTGCCAGCTGCAGGGGCATTTTTGAGTTACCCCTTTTTCTTTTGTGCACCCTTTTTCTTTTGAATACTAGTAAAGGTCATATTGGTCTTGGCTACTCATTTATTTCCTTTCTCTCATTGAATATTTAACAACAGCAGGTGTTTATCCTGAGCCCTGGGCTCCTCTACATTGCATTAAAATTCACAATGTCATTTGCTTTCAGTAAATATATTCAAATGGGCTGACTTCAAAACTATAAATGACTCACAATGCAATCAATCATAATTGCAGGACTCTGAATTTCTCCTCTTTGTACTGTCCTCTAATGCCCAGAAGGAATACATGATGTAACTCTGACCAGAAACTGGATGGAGAAAATAAATTATGTGTGATCATTTTTATTCTCTAAGGAAAACTTGGTAAGTTAAACTCAGGACCAGTTTTGGCTGGAAAGTGAGACAGATACATGTACATTTTATGCTGCCACTAAGAGCTTTGAGAGTTACTGCACTTAAGAAAACTTATCTCTCTAATCAATTATTAAGTTAAAAACTGAACATATGCTTCCCTCATACTAAATTCCCATAAATGTCCCCCATGATATTAAACAGACATTTTCACATGCTAAAATTGGCTTGTTCAAACACTACATGGTCAAAGCTTCCAATCAGATAGAAATGATAATTGCTTTTATAGAATGTAAAGGATTATGCTTATGAAAAAAAGTGAAAGAAATGATTAGAAATTATCCAAAAGATTTTTAATTATAACCTCATTTTCCTCACAATGCTGTGACTTAAAAAAAAAATAAAAAGAAAATAAAAATAATTAGGAATCTGATTAGTACTGATAGATAACAGTGAAACTATTGCCTTCCCCTTGTGCTCATGGTAAGGTCAGGCATAGTTTTATCGCTCGACCACAGATATGAGAAGAAGAAGAGATCTATTAGGAAAACCTGGCTTCTCTTTATAAGTGTGGAATTGTTCCTGATAACATGCTTTCTGAGGCTCTGTCTGGTCAAACATTTAATGTCTCAAAACAGCAGGGCTTCAGTCACTTCCCTTGAGAGACGACTGTATTACCTAATAGATCTCAGTCTGAGGGACTGAGCTCCAAACTACATTTTTACTTTTCATGTTGCTAGACAGTTACTCTGTCTCAGCAACCACTGCCTTAAACCCATTGCCCTTTATCCTGTGAAAAATCCACCCTGTGTTCACACACCTTTAAACTGAGTCTTTGGCTCCTACTTTACTGACTTTGCTACTTGAATCCACGTGCTCATCCTCAAGGCTGACTTAATTTACTATCAACTTTATTTAACCTACTTGGTGCTTGATGGGTACACTTAATGGAATGGTTAAATTCCCAATAGTCAACATTCTTCTCCTATAGAAAATCTTACAAGAAATCAGCAATAAATATTGTTAGAATGAAGAAATATGGGTAGTTTTTATCTGCCCATCCCAGCTGTAGATATTCCTGAGGATAAAATAAACAAGTGCAATACATATCAACTTCCCGTTCTGCCTTTTTCATACCTTACTTGTCTTCTTTGGGTCTCATCCAAAGACCTCTGAACTATAAATGGAAAACTTTCACTGACTTCAATAAGCTTTGGGTCAACCTCTTAAGGACTGCAGTTTTGTCTCCCCAGTGTGGTCATGATTCAGCAAGATACTTAAGTACACAACTTCTTTCAGTATTGGAGTTACCTCAGGGGCTTTGGTGAGTTTTTTCATACACTAAATAAGAATGCTCTTAAATAGCCTGTTGATTCTTCATATTTAATAGTATGCACCCTATGGAATGCCAAACATCATATGTTTAATACTATGGCTTTTATTTACCTCAGAAGCATTGAAGCTAAGTATATACTAATATATATTATATATATTAGTATATTTATATTCTAATAATTCAAAACAGAAAGATGGAAAGAAACTCTGCTGGTATCTTCTCATGTATTTACACTGCTCAAAAATCTATCCTTTGACTTTATAACAGCTTGCTAATACAAGTTCCTTCCACTAACCTGTCTCAGAACATCATACGAGAGTGAAATCAAATAGAAATATAAACTTCATAACCTATGATATATGTGGACTAAATCCAGTGAAAACATTTCTGATAGAACAATTTTAAGTTTAAAATGAAGGCTCACTGAAACTGGATTATTTTGTAGGAACATGACTATCTCAACAGCATTTTCTATGGGAAAAATGTCTCAGCAAATTGCTTTGATTTTATTATTTGTGCAACTAATGCAGAACTGATTTGTTTTGCCAAAAGAAAAAAAAATGCATTGTTGTGTTTACAGTATCGTTTTCTTCTGACTTATAACAAGTACAGATTTCATCATGTAGTTTAATATAGTGTATTATATTCAATATTTCATTTGAGTGCTTTTCAACATTATAACAATGAGGCATATCTAGTTTTCCAGAATAGTACATCCATATTTCTCCATGAGGATTTTCAAAATTTCTGCTGTTTCTCTTAAAAATTCTCTTAAGTTTCTCTTAAAAATTCCAAATTTTCACTGTAGTTCAACATGTAAACATGGTTTCAGCATATACACAGCACTCAGAAAGTTTTGAGTTTCTGGACACTTGAAGTACCAGCTCAATTATACGTATTTGCTGGTTGAAGCAGCCACATATAGAGCCGACAGCAGTCAAATCTGTGTACGTTAGGTATAGATTCTCAGCTATGCTCAGTTGCAGTCCAACCCAATGCCTTTCTTTGCTATGTGTTTCTCATGACTGACTCAATTTGCAATTTCAATGAGTTAAACTTTTATGAAAAATTGTAGAAAACATACACTAAGTCAGCAAGATTGCATTTGACAGGTAAATATGAATATTCATAGGCCAAGGAGAATCCAGCTACTTGGAGCTCCCAGCTGGAGCAGCTCCTCATCCTCCACCACTTGCTCACCCCAAAACCTGGTAGTTGAAGCACCAGAGTCATTAGAAATCCTGCTCCGGGATTCCACATTGTAGTGCATGGTAGTGAGCCACACATGGCCACGTTTTGTTTATGACAGATGGCTCTTCCCAAAAATATGATGTGCAAGATTGTGCTGACTTGGACAGTTCTGCGTTCTGCATAAACTGTGGGGGATTGACAGAGTGTAATATGCTTTTTCTGTTTACTTAAAGTCTAGAAGAGAATTGTCCAAACCCAGCAAAGAACAGCCTGTTTCAAAGATATTAAGTCTGGAAAATGTTCTTTCTCACAGAGATCATCCCTCTATAACAAACTTTATGGTGATCCTGTATGGTAGGGGAAAAGCTATGAGGCTGAGGAGTCAATCAGATGATTTTCATTTGCGTGTTATCATGGAAATGTCTGTGAGAGGAAAAGGGAACTTCTGCTTGTCTCCACAGCTCAGCACAAAGCCAGCCTAGCTGGAAACAAGTTACCTCATGGCCTAGAAACTACTCATGGGAGCCATGTGAAATTCAAATGTAAGAAGTAGAATTCATCAGTGATGAACAGGCACCCTCAGAGAGTCTGAGTTGATGGACAATTTGCAAAAGTCAGCTGGGAATTGAACCAAATAAAACACATATGCAACCTTGCTTGAATGACAGCTTGGAAGAGCCATGCTGAATTTCCCAGCAAGCTGGGAAACTGTAGCACACACATGGAATTTGCTCTACCTTTGCTTTCTTTTTCTAAACTTCGTTGGATCTTTGCTAAATGGAGAATGCGTGTATAACATGGGGTTAACAGAAACTCTTTTCCTAAAGCCTGAGAATTATAATTCATCATGAAATATTGAGGATATTCTTATGGTCTTCAATCAATATAGATTAGTATAGGTCTGGTGAGGTTAATGTGGTTGAACAGATTTGTGCCAGCTGAAGATCAAGTTCTCTTTTAAATGTTTTACTGAAAAAAGAGAAATTAATTGTTTTGCCCCAGATTTTTCCAGATGTTGTGGACTGGAACCTGCTACTGAAATGGGATCTCTCATTCCTTTTGGCTTTTCAGATTACACAGCAGACAGACAAAGCACAGAGGGCATTTTTGTTGCAGCTTCTATTTTGGTCACTTCCTCTGAACTATGCAAACCTCCCATGACTAAAATGTCTTTCTTTGGCACGGAGGAATCACATCTATTAGGATGATATAACTAGCGTTGTGTGGGAAGTATTTTTTCCCTAGACTAAGCAACTGATATTAAAAAAAAAATACCATTACATTCCAAATTGAAATCTTTGGAAAAGTTCGTG